>NC_133477.1:18499932-18502441 GCF_025370935.1 Choristoneura fumiferana | reverse complement strand
AAATAATAATGATAGTACAAATTAATATACATAAAATCCTACAGCTACTTTTTACTAAGTATAATAAAGTGAAAGGCTATATTTCTTTTCCCTATCGAATATTACAACGCCGGAACCGAAAAATCCGGTTGTTTCCCTCCTTTGTTTTTTAAATTGATACGCTGATGTTTAAATCTTTTGATTAAACAAATCTTTTCATCTCAAATGGTTAGGTTTTTGCAAATTTTAAATCAAAGGGGTTTACCCTTTCATGTCAAAATTTTGATCGCTGTGATTTTTTTGTTTTAATTCATCTAAGGGTAAAGGAATTGGGATCCATACAGCCATTCTTCAACAAGCTCTAAAGTGGCAAACGTCCCATTGGTGGGCACTGGCTTTCTCAAGAAGAGCGCTAGGACCGTAGTTCCCACGCGGGCCCCGTGCGATTGGGAGCTTCACACACGCCCCCGAATTGCTTCGCAGGTTTGTGCAGGTTTCTCACGATGTTATCCTTTACCATAAAGCATGTAATTTTGCATAATACCTAATATGAATTTTGCAAAACTCAGATGTGCCTGGGTTTGAACCCGCGATCCTGTGCTTGAGATGCCATAGCTCAAACACTAGGCCATCACGGTTTCATAAATACAAAGCAAAATTTAAACACAGCACCCTTCTATATTTAGTAATCCATCGATATCCAAAGTAATAATCGTATCGCTACGCTTTCCCCCGCCGCCATTTTATATTCCATAAACAAAACGTTAGTAAGATCCCGAGCAAATCACCCGCCAAAAACACTCCGCCAACATAATAAAAAAAACTCGACAGTGACATAACAATAAAATATACAAACGGTCTTAAGACAAAAATACGCCTTTGCCGTCAACCCGGGAGAACGAGAGGCGCTTATGTAAAAGCTGGTAGCAGAGCGAGATGGCTATAACTTAGAACGGCGTCTTATACCCCGTTTCTTTGGCCGATTTGTATCGAATAAAAGTGTTCCCGGTTTTCTATTGGACGGCGGAGGTTGGCTTTTTGGCAGCTTTTTTTTTGATATCTGATTTTTATTAGGCTCTAGCAAGCAGGTTTTCGGTTTATTGAATGTTTTCGAGTTATTAAGTCGCAGTTTGGGTCCGTTTATGGAATTAGAAGTTGTTTGAATTTGATTGGACGTTACATTGGTTGTCGTTTTGTTTTTTTTTTGATAGGGAGCGAAGGCATTTGGGTTAAATGCCTTACGTTTTTAATTAAATAATTGATTGAATCAGGCTTTACTTTGCGGAGATTCAAAAGTATATCAATGAACTAAAACAAAAACGATTAAATTAAGTAGGTATCTACTTTGCTCACGTGACCTTAGATTGCTATGTATATGCAACAAATGTGTGCTCATGCAGCTCCTCCACCTCCACACCCAATTCAATCGAATACAATATATCTACCCTAATTAATTGTAGCCAAACCATTGAAAATTAAGTAGTAAAGTTCAAAGTTCAATATTTCAAAAACGGTTAAACCAATTTTGATGAAACATGTCTAAGAACCATCGCTAAAAAACCTGCTTTCAAATAAAAAAACCGCATTCTAATCAGTCCATCCGTTTAAGAGCTACGGTGCAGACAGACTTATAAAACCTCTCTTTTTGCATCGGGGGTAAAAAATATATTGAAGAACAGTGCTACCAACACAACGAATGTTATAAGCTTTGTATTGTAACTGCGGTAACAAACAAAATCACTTAAATGGTCTGTAATTTAAAGGAACTCTAATATGTTACTCGTTATGTTTTAATTAAACTAATATTAGTAGGATAATTGCTACCTCACGTTTCGACCACATCGCAGCGGCCATGGTCACTAATTGACATTACCGTAGGTAATCAAACAATAAATAATTCATAATTTAGGCCGATAAATATTAAATAACAACTTATATAATATAACTAGCTGTTGCCCGCGACTCCGTCCGTGTAGAAGTATGAAAAAGTTCAAGTCCTATTCTCAGACCTGCTTAGTAAATATACACAAAAAAAAACATAAAAATCGGTCAAGCCGTTTCGGAAGAGTTTCGTTACAAACACTGTGACACGAGAAGCAGAAAGGATTAATTCCTAAACATTTAAAATTCAAATGTAGACCCATAAATACCAACATGAAAAAAAGATACGCGGACAAAAATTATGGCCAGTAATAAAAAAACTTAAATAATAAATTTATCTTAAACCATATAAAATTAAACTGGAGAGCCGTGCTGCCAACATAGCGGGATTATCTCGGCTATAAGTATGCAAGTATAAGCTTAGGGCGGCAATCTTTGCGTTTACGGGGAATAATTGTAACGCGCCGACGGACGGACAGATATGGCAGTGAATTTAATAATTTTATTATAATTTTATTATGATGCAATATAACTAAAACTAAACAAGCATTATGGTAAAGGTACCATTGCAGTATACTAAACTACTATTAAAAATAACTTAACTAAGTATTTACAACTAAACGGCTTCGCACGCTAAAACTAATTGATC
>NC_133477.1:18455027-18499832 GCF_025370935.1 Choristoneura fumiferana | reverse complement strand
TATAGTACTTTTAGGTATCATGTTGTATAACTGCTATATATAACACCAATTCGCAAATCCAATCAGCTGAATTCATCCGAGAACAGCCGACAGCACCCGAACGATCCGGTCGACGGAGCGATTCACCTAACCGATTGCGTTTCATAGCTCTGATATCGTTTGGTTGCACGATTTGTAGAACTGTCCGAGCGGCTTAGCTTTTGAAGGCATGTTTAGAGTCTTGTATAATAGAGTATAAGCTTTGTAAACATGTTTCTTTTATATTTGACGCTTTATAACACAACATCATCATCATGTCAGCCGAAAGACTTCCACTGCTGGACATAGGCCTCCCCAAGGCTTTCCACTCAGACTGGTCTTGTGTTTCCGCATCCAACGCGATCCCGCGATCTTAACCAGGTCGTCGCTCCATCTTGTTGGAGGCCTACCGACAGCTCGTCTCCCGGTCCGCGGACGCCATTCGAGAACCTTCTGACCCCATCGGCCTAGTCCTGCGAGCAATGTGCCCCGCCCACTGCCACTTCAGTTTCGCAATTCTTCGGGCTATGTCGGTAACCTTAGTTCTACTGCGGATATCATCATTTCTGATTCTATCCCGCAGAGAACATAACATGTTAATAGTGAATACTGTTTTACTATTTTATTCTTTAAGGTGTTAGACACTTCATATGCAAGATGTTAAATTAAACCTGAAAATTATGATTAAGAAGAATCGATGACACTGTACTTTAAACTGGGTTGTGGGGTTTTTTTTTTCAAATTCCTTTTTCGCTCTCCCTAGTCTAATAGTTAACAAATAAAATACACGCCAATTAAATTAAAATATCTAGCGAGCTTACATCTATCTTCTAATACCTTTAAACGAGCAATTCTTTTATAAATATAGAATCTCGGAAATGACTGAAATGATGAAATTTGGTATGTAGGTTTTCGCGGATGAGAAATCAATCTAGCTTGGTTTTATCTCTAGGAAAACGCTTAATAACGAGTTTAAGCCCAAGCAAAGCTCGATCGTCCAGGTACGATTTATATTTTAGTTTAATAATGGATGTTTTCTTGCCAGTTTTAATTTTCTCCAAAAAACTTAAGAGTGTAGAATTAGAAATCAAGTACCTTACTAAATGAACAAAACATGAAAAAAAATTTGAAATATTTCATTGAGGTATTTGTAGGGACATTAAACTAACTTAAACAATAGTAAAACAGGTGGGATATCTGAGGTTTTCAAGAACTCACAAATCAAACAAACCCAACTATCACCACCACCCACCACACTACACTAACGCGATTCGAACTCAACCAGAGCTCATCTTCAGATCAGAGAGCGCAACACAACCGTTCACCATGTTACCATAATTTATTGACATTCCGTTCAATTCTTAGAGTGTGGAGTTGGAGGAACTGTATGAACACCTATTTCTAACATAAACGTAGCTATCAGAAGATCGCTGCTAACCAAAGTAATTGTTTTAGTTTATTGATAATGGACCTCAGCAAAATAACGCCTGATTCAATAAATTATTTTGACCAATCACTATTTATATACCAACCCCTCTTTCCGCATCAAGAAAATTGTGCAACACTTGTAGCAAACAGCGTAGTTTCGTATGAAATATCCGCCATTATACTTTATAGCGTAGTAATAGCCGTTTTTAATGTGCCTCGACTCCGGGCTGTCAGCAAACAATGGTGAACGTGAGCGCTTGCACCAAATTGCGGAGTAGAAACGCCGAGCAAGCTACGAGAGAATGGGCTCGTCGAGAGTATGAATGTAACTATAGTGACGCGACGGAGATTAAACTCGATCCACGTTTCTTGAAGCTAATAAAATTTTTGTAATGCATCTTGCTCGATTTTTCTTGCAGATCTAAACTGGGTTTTAAAATATTATAGTTGTTTATTTGGAAATGGTTTGCTGGAAAATAAACATTTAATTTTGTCGCATAGACGTGATGCTTGAACGCAAATGCGTCAACGCAATTGCTTGAAGATTTGACAAGATTTTTTTGAGTTCCTATTGCAGAGTAAAATTTAATTTCTACTTTTTTCTGGTAAAACGCGTGTTCTTTAGTTTTAGCAGAAAAACTTCAATGATTTTGTATCTTTTGACCGCATAAACTAAGTTTTTTTTGATACAGTTGCAAAAGCCCAGCACTGGTAGCAGAGCTTAGTCTAAAATGTATCAATTAATTTTAACCTGATACCTCACGCAATCATGACAAAACTGTAAGCTAGCCAAACACAGACGAACAATGAGATATCCTAACCTAACCAACAAAAAGTTGGAAAACCCCCGACTTTGTCACTTCAAAGTTCAATATCACAAAAACGGCTGAACCGATTTTGATATAACATGTCTGAGAACCATCGCTAGAAAACCTGCAATCAAACAAAAAAAAACGCATTCAAATCGGTCCACCCGTTTAAGAGCTACGGTGCCACGGACGACAGACAGACACTCACAGACACACATAGCGGTCAAACTTATAACACCCCTCTTTTTACGTCGGGAGTTAAAAAAGAGATATTTACACATATTCAATACATAGTGTGACGGCGACCCTGAAAAACTATTCTACATATGACGCCTGGTATGGGCTCTGATATGGCTGGCTAGGCCGAATATACTTTCCAGGGTAAAGTACATTGAATAGGAAAACATTTTGAAAGAACATCGAACAGCATAAATTGGAATTGGAATGAAGTAACCGGTTTATTGTTTCCTTTTGCGATACAGAACCGTATAATTCTATAAATCGCTCCACTCTCCTATCTTGCACGGCAGAAAAACGATACGTCTATTGTTAGACCCCCTATGTGTCAACCCGCCGAGATTGCGAGTATTGGTGCTGATAGCGCTGTCTGATAGATAATCACTGCAACTTTCCGATATACCCTTCGTAAGAGATATACGGGTCAAACAATACAATATCTAACAATACAGTGATTCCTTATTGAATATCACATAACAAGCTATATCCTCGTGACTACTACGTTAAAAATATCAATTCAACACTAAGAATACCTTCATCATCAAATTGTTCATTCCACAAATAATTATATTAGAATGTTGAAATACCTAATATCCAATTATATATATAACAAAGATGGTGACTCACAACTAAGTCTTAAATACTGATCAACTGTTAAAAAAGGCTAACTACGCATGCAGGCATATAAATAAAAGAACATTTACATGGAAAGATCTAAGCGACCATTTGCTTCAATAAAAAAACAATGATCGAGAAAATTTCAAACAATTCATGAGTTTAAGTAGACGTATGTACAGGGCGTATTTTTTTATTTCCGTTAACTTTAAGAGAACTTTCAACAGGTCAAATGAAGTTATTTTCTCCTAGGTATATAGATAGCCTAGTGGGCTAATTGTTACTGTTCAAAAGATAATCATAAGTTAAGATAATTAACTATGTGCAGTAACAGTGTAAAGGTTTTTAATCTGTGAAGGATTTTTAAAGTGTGCACTCACTTGGCCGCTTTTTTATCTTAAAAAAAGGTTTTCATCAACCATCATTTTAAAAATGTCACCTTTGAAAAAATTCCAGCTCAATTCGTTGAGCGAGCAATATGCCAAGGCTTGCGTCAAAATAGACTTTCACAGGGCGTTAGCTTGCTTGATGACCTAGATATAAGGCTTGGTCAAAAAAAAACAATAATCAAAAAAAAATTTACTAAATATTATTCAATAAATTATAAAAATAGACGTATTTTCAATACGTATTTTTATTTATTTTATTCATCAAAGCTTACCAATGAAAGCTATTGAAAGAAAAACCTTAGTACATGGCAACTCTCTGGAGGTTGTTAAAGAGTATGTTTACCTCGGGCAAACTTTGCAATTGTGTAAAAACAACTTCGAGAAAGAGGCCAATAGAAGAATACAGCTGGGTTGGGCAGCATATGGGAAACTTCGTCGAGTCTTTACATCGCCAATTCCACAGAACCTGAAGACGAAAGTCTTCAATCAGTGCGTCCTACCTGTCATGACATATGGTGCCGAGACGTGGACACTCACGGTTGGGCTGGTCCACAAATTTAAAGTCGCTCAGCAGCTATGGAAAGGGCTATGCTCGGAGTTTCTCTGAAGGATCGAATTCGAAACGAGGAGATCCGACACAGAACTAAAGTCATCGACATAGCTCACCGGATAAGCAAACTGAAGTGGCAGTGCGCCGGCCATATCAGTCGAAGAACTGATAACCGCTGGGGCAAACGAGTTCTTGAGTGGAGACCGCGAATCGGCAAGCGTGGCGTAGGACGCCCTCAGACTAGGTGGAGCGATGATCTTCGCAGGTTAGCTGGTAAGAACTGGATGAGACTGGCCGAGGATCGTGCTCAGTGGCGTGCAACTGGAGAGGCCTATGTCCAGCAGTGGACTAAGATAGGCCGATGATGATGATGAAAGAAAAGCGTTTGAAAAGAGAAAAAAAACAATATTTAATTTTATAAATTATTTTTCTTCGCTAAACATAAAAAACTTGTTAATCAAAAAATTGCTGTATTATTATACAGGATGGAAAAAATGATGGGCCCTGGCTGGAAACTGCCTTAAATCCTATTAGTTTAATCATTTTCTTAAAGGAAACATTAATTTTAATATAACACACACACACACACACACCCACACACAACCTTTGTGCATCGCACAACCAGCCGTTAATTTTATAGAATAAAAGCGCAAATTTTACCGTCGAGACAACATCAAGTTCAATCTACCATTGAAATACTCTACAATTTTCTGAAAGCTTTCTTAATTTAACTTAGAAACTAAAGGTTGCATAAGTGACGCTTTAAGTGAACTAAGATTCGAGTTAAGATTTTATCACGGCGTCTTAAGTAGCTTAACTTTTAAGAATAACTTAACTTGAATTTGGCTTAATACTGACTTAAAGTAGCACTTAACTGGAAAGCCTGTCGCGTGACTTTTAATCTTTTCTGATGTTTTGTTTATATTTTTAGGGTTCAGTACCCTTATTCCATCTATCACATGTTTTTACCTCATCGTCATCATCATCTCAGCCTATATAGGTACGTGCCACTGCTGGACACAGGTTTCCTGACAGAACGAGAGTGCTTAGACCGTATTTCCCACGCGGGTCCAGTGCGGATTGGGAACTTCACACACACCATTGAGTTACTTCACCGGTTTGTGCAGATTTTCACACGATGTTTTCCTTCACCTTAAAGCTCGAATAACTCAGAGGTGCGAGCCCAAAAAAAACCTGCTTTAGAGTAGAATTCTCTTGATTCTCAGCAAACTTCTGTAAGGTATAATTTGTAGACGAGCACGCCTATAGGTGCGCTACTATTGAGCATGAATATAATATAGGGGTAGAACAAGGGTCACCGACATAGCCAAGCGAATTAGCTCGTTGAAGCGGCAATGGGCAGGCCATATAGCACGGAGAACAGCGGAGAACAAACGGCCGTTGAGGCCGTAAGGTTCTCAAATGGAGATCGTGGATCGGCAAGCGCAGCGTAGGACTTCCACCAAAGAGATGGATGGATGACCTGGTTAAAGTCACGGGTTCACGGTGGATGCAAGCCGCTTCCAACTGAGGCAACTGGAGGTCTATGGGGGAGGCCTATGTCCAACAGTAGACGTCCTATGGCTGGTATGATGATGATGATGATATAGGGGAAGTTAGCACGAGATGACCCCCTTAAGCGGGAATCGCTGTAAAATGCATATGTTTCAAGGTAATCCAGAAAAAAAGGCATTTACTGCTATTATATTTATCCAATCTAACTGTCCTCATACTCAAATCCAGATATGCAGGGCGTCCCACGGCTACGCCACATGGAGGGAAGTACCTTAAATATTGAATATTTCTCAAGTTGGTACTTATTAGTAATATGTACTTTTTAAAATAATAAAATCAGTAGTGCAAGGTCAAAGAAAAGGCTAAATATTTATTTACCTGAAATTGTAAATGTAAAATTTCATGGTCTTTCTTTTATTTAAGATGCTATGTTACTTGGAAATAAATCCATCTGATTGAGCCTTTCGATCGGTGTAGTAAAATTACGGGTGTGTTCGATTATTCAAAAATCTTTAAATGCAGTTAAAAAAAAAAAAAATTCTTTCAGTAAAATTGTCTATCTACAATATTTAAGGTACTTCCCCTCCATGTGGCATAGCCGTGAGACGCCCTGTATACTTTGTAGACGAGCACGCTATAGGTAAGTGCGCTACTATTGAGCACAAATATAATATACTAAGCATAACTTGGCATGCAGTGACCCGAAAGCTGCTCTGCATTCAGCTGAGACTTTGCTTAATTTACAATTCAAGAAACTTGCGCTATGGGCAGCATGACGTCCAAAACTTTAATGTTGCAACGAACGAAACAGAGTGAAATGGTTGCAAAACAAACAATGAGAAGATTTGTATTTCGAACAATGGCGGTTTGAAGCTCGTTGATGTTTCTGACTGTACAAATATTCCGATATAATGGTTCTCGGACATAAACGGGCAAGTTTCGCTTGTCTTTTGGCTTCGGAGTGGGTTTTTTAATCGAAAATGTCATCTATTATTGACGATACCATAAATCTTTTTAGCTGTATCAACTTGAAAAACCAAATTTTGTTTACGAAATATTATTCCAATCGCAAAAGTCATTTTCGGTCTATTACTCGTCCTCCGGTAGTTCTCACGCAGGCTCAGTGTGGTTTGAGAACTTAGCACATCCTTTGGACTCCCTTGCGTGTGTTTATAAAAACGAATAACTTTTATTTTTTAGTGTATTTTTATTGCCGCACAGTTTAAAATGTACAGAAATGCTTGGAAAGAGAAGGGGAGAGGGAACAAGTGTTGCTATGTTAAATAATTATAACATTTTTTATGAACAGCGTGTGCATGCCCGTTTCCATGCCATGCCGATGTCCTTTACACAAAAATATCACGATAAAGTAGTTTCATCACACGATAGAATGGCATTACTGAGCGATTGCCAATTAAGACGACACCTTAGGCTTGAAAATTGCCTTGAAAGTGCACAGTACCTATTAACAACTCCATACTAATATTATAAATGCGAAAGTGTGTTTGTATTTTTGTCCGTCTTTCACGTCGAAACGGAGCGACGGATCGACGTGATTTTTGGCATAGAGATAGTTTATGGGCCAGTGAGTGACATAGGCTACTTTCTATCCCGAAAAAATACACAGTTCCGAGGGAACAGCGCGCGATAACCAGATTCCACGCGGACGAAGTCGCAGGCATAAGCTAGTGGCTTGATAAAGTTGAATTTACGACAGATAGTTGAAAGCGTAAAGAAAGCGCTCATAGTCCAAAAGTTTTTGAAACGAAATGTGCGTAGAGCCTATTCCATAGTTATGCACCCTCAAAATTCTATTTCAAAACGTACTGGCCGTAACCGCAATAAAAACTTTAAAAACAAAAACGAACATTCATTTTAAACTGCTGCAGACTTTTCAAATTTCGAACTCAGCCGCATATTTTTAAAAAGTTAGCTACCCCAACGCCTCTTGAACTTAGTCTAGGCAAAGTTGCAAGTATTCCAATCCAAGAACTAGTGTAGTATTATGTACAGTTCTTCTATTTCGAATAGCACGTCTCGAAATTTAACTTTAATCCAAGGAGGATAAGAGCGCTGATGGTTGCATTTCAACTATGAAGAAAACTTTAGCCATTCCACACATACCTGGCTCGGAGATTATCCGATTTCATTGAAAAGTTTTCGAATATTCTTGAATAAAACGTAGGCTAATTTTTGATCGAAGACGTCCATTTGCTTTGGTGACTTACCTGTGGAAAAATAAAAGAAAATGTTAGTCGGGAAATATAAAAAGTAAAGACTTGTACAGCGTAACTATTGTTATAATTTTAGATTTTAAATATAAGGTGTGTCTACCTACTACCATTAGATCAACTTAGGAGTATCAAGTCATCGTGCAAATATATAAGCTTTCAACAAAAGACTGTTACTGGGTCCTTATAGGCTCATAGCGTGTAAAGGACATAGTTTCTTCTACCTACATTACTATGCTCTAATATACACTCATATATACTCGTACTTAGACCTTTCCTCTTTTATCTATGGTTGTAATAAGATAAGAAAAATGAAAACCGTTACTTTAGGTAATACTGTCTTGTAATTAAATTTTGCGCAAAATGCGTTCTTAATTCAAAATTATCTTCGAGATAGCGTGTAACTGGCAGGCAGTAAAAGCAGCCATTACTTTATTTACTCATCGACAAAGATAAAATGTTACATAAGCCAAGCTTGCCAGGAAAATGTGTTACCAGAATATTCTAAAGTAATAATGCCGCGCGGGTAATCGTCGTAAAAACGCGTACTAAATTACACCGTCAAAATCCGGGTAAAAAATATTAAAAAAGGTATTATAACAGGCTCTACGTGTTAACAAAGTGAAACACTCGTTTTAACCGGCTAGCATTTGTCTAAACACATTTCTCTTAAACAAATTAACTCGGCAGAAAAATCACGTTGCGCCGCGGGAAAAATGTACGGTGACGTGTACTAACGACGTAACTAAGTGAACAAATGAATGAATGAGTGAGCGAATGAACAAATAGGCCGCAAACGAACGGTTAATGTCGAATGACAGTGAATGATTGGAGGGCGTTAATCACGAAAAGGGTTGACGTGCTTCGAAAAAGGAACGCGAATGGGATTCGATTTCCGTCTTTTATTGATGTTTTGATGGAGGTTTGTTTGTAGTACTTTAGTTTTGTTTTTCTTTTGTTTATTACTTTTTATTAGTGCTGTTTTTAATTTAAGCAGTTAAAACACACTAACAGATCAATAACTTATGAGAGCAATGTTTTAATGAAATCAAACCGACGCTTGAAAGGAGAAATTGACTAAGCGACTTTTATTTAAGATAGTGAGTTATTATATACATGTTTGGAATCAGTAAAATTTACTGATCGAAACATGTTCAGACGAAAACATAGCGAAAACTTTTTGTTAAAGACCTTTCATCTCGTTGGGTTTTGGCCTCAGGCGATCCCAGAGCTGGCACTTACCTCTCGCAAAAATTAGGAATTACAGTTCAGAGAGGTAATGCTGCCAGTGTCTTGGGGTCAATGCCTGTGGTAGGAAATCTGGACGACATTTTTACTTTGAGATTTTAGCTTAGTTTATATAAGTTTCGGTTTTGTAATTTTTTTTTTTTAATTAGTAAATAATAATATCTCATAAATATTGAACCATTTCATATTATAGTAAGATGGTGGCAAAATTGTCTTCCTCCTCGGGCGGCTGACGGTTGACGCCCAACGCTATGTTTTTGTCTGAACATGTTTAAGAGCAATTACTTATTACTTTGATGATATTGACTCACGGGTAGAGTTCAAAAAGCTGGACCACCTCAAATGGCAGCTAAGTAATGCAAACCGACTCTTTGAAAAAATATTTCACTTTTACACAAATGTCCGATAAATTGTGAATCGCACAACAGAATTTTTAAACAAGTTTTAAGTACCAATGTTTAAATACAAATCCAACTTTTTCAACTCCAAACTTATCTGTGTCTAATAACAGTACATAACGTACATAGCGTGGCATCATGTAAATGCTGCTAAATATAATAATAATAACTTGCTCTTCGATACGGCCTTGTAGACTCTGAGGTGCCGTATTATAGGTATGTCCCTGCGCCAGTGAAGGCCGAGAAGGACAAACTCAGCAAGTACCTTGACTTGGCTCACGAGGTGACTGCTATGTGGGATGTTGACTCGACGATCATTGTCCCGATAGTCGTTTCGGCAAACGGTCTAATAGCGAAGAGTCTCGACTAACATCTTAAGAGACTCTCGCTAGATGGCTGGATCAAGGGCCAGATACAGAAGGCGGTACTTCTGGACACGGCACGCATCGTCCGGAGGTTCCTCACTCTGCGGCCCTGACCACCGGTAGCTTGGGCCCTGCCCCGTTACCGGCGGCAAACTAGGTTAGGTTTTTATAATATTTTTTTTTTGTATGTACTTTTCTGTATTTTACTTTTTAGAGCTATTATAAAAACCTAAACCTAAGAATGAAAGAAAAATAAAGAAAATAATAATAATAAATTCATTTATTTCGGGCAACTTGGCCCATACAATAAACACCTTACAGACTAACATACATATTTATAATCAATAATTATTTATAAACTAATTTGGTGACAAAACGGCGTGACCCCGTTGAGTCACCGTCCCCGACGTCGCATTCATCTGCGGCATGGTGCCCCGGAACACTTATGGGACAATTGACACCAATTGACCTAGCTCCAAATTAAGCAAAGCTTGTACCATGTTAAATACTTAAATAAATATAAAACGTCCAAGTACTACACACTACTCCACCAATACTACTCCCAACTGTGGATCGATCCCGGGACCTCAATCTCTATCGTCAGGTTCTCTAACCGCTTGGCTATCCTGGTCGTCTTGATTCTAGCTACTAAATAAATAAATAAAAGCACATCTTGACTTCATCTCTGACTTTGACGATCATGTAGACCCCGTAACGATGTTGTATCCCGCCAAGTCATTACCTAATGACACCAATTTATCAGCTTATTACACCCTCTCCGTTTGCTCAGCACACCCGAAAGCCAAACGGAACGGAACTCTTATAAATAGGGTTCCGCGTATAACATAGGTACCCAATCCAATACAACGTACAAAATAAATCCTACTGATATTTTAAATACGAAAGTTTGATTGTGTTTGTTATTTGGGTGGGGCCTTACGCAATTAAACCGCCGTCTCTTGCATTTTACGAAAATCAATCAACTAATAACATGTTCCGTTAACTAAAAATCACTTCCACTACCACAATATAATGTGGTGTCGTGTGTGGTCACAGAGCTGCATTGATTTCAGTTCATGTACATTTTAACCTTAGATTTCCTTAACAAAAACAACCAGACGGATTTATGTCTATAGACTTAGCCGTTGAAATGACTGAACATAACTGCTGAATAACAACGGGAAAATCGGGTTAAAATGTATTTATTATCTTTAGGATCTAATGCACTCCCACAGGCAAGCACGCACGCACATACGCTCGTATCCACGCATACACTTTATATTAGTACCTGTGTACTAGTAGGTACTGTTTGCTAGACCACTTGCTACTTAGACGAGTTGCTGCTTAGACCACTTGCTACTCCGACCAGTTGTGCTTAGACCACTTGCTACTTAGATGAGTTACTGCTTAGACCACTTGCTACTTAGATCAGTTGCTTTTAGAGCACTTGCTACTTAGACGAGTTGCTGCTTAGACCACTTGCTATTTAGACGAGTTGCTGCTTAGACCACTTGCTACTTAGACGAGTTGCTGCTTGACCACTTGCTATTTAGACGAGTTGCTGCTTAGACCACTTGCTACTTAGACGAGTTGCTGCTCAGACCACTTGCTACTTAGATCAGTTGCTGCTTAGACCACTTGCTACTCAGATCAATTGCTTCTTAGACCACTTTGGTAACATAGACTAGCTACTTTATAGACGAAGTGATACCTACTATACCGTCACACTTTTTAGCGCCCACGTTTTGGACGTTATTACACAACCTTGCACCTTTGGTCCGGATTTTTCCCGGTTTAATTGTCAGCGTCCGGATATTAACGGCCTTCACGCCCGGTCGACTTGAAGCGGCATTTTATGCCGTCATTAAACTTATTTTATGTATGGGAGAGCAATTTGTTGTTTGTTTACTGATGTTGGTGCAATTAAAATTCTGTAATGATACCCGTGGGTACATAAAATCGGTAAGAATGTTTTATAGCGGCAAGTCTAAATGGGTAGATAAATTGACTGCCAACCTTACTAGCCTTTTGCTGAGATTTTTATTAACTGTCGTTTTTAACCCCGACGCAAAAATAGAGGTGTTATAAGTTTGACCGCTATGTGTGTCATGTGTCTGGCTGTGTATGTGTGTCTGTGGCACCGTAGCTCCTAAACGGGTGGACCGATTTGAATGCGTTTTTTTATTTGTAAGCAGATTTTCTAGTGATGGTTTTTAGACATATTTTATCAAAATCGGTTCAGCGGTTTTTGAGATATTGAACTTTGAAGTGACAAAGTCGGGGATTTTCCGAATTTTTGTTGGTTAGGTTATAATAATATGAACTATATAGTAGGGTAAATCGTCAATTACAGGTCACCTTTCAATAACAGACCAGAATTCATTTTATAATAAGGTGGCCAGTTATTGAAACCATAAGGTATAAACCAAAAAATGAATTCTATTTATAGGTGACCAGAATTCATTTTAGTATATAAGGTGATCATTTTTTGAAACCTTAAACTAAAAATGAACTCTGTTTATAGGTAACTAGAATTCACTTTTACTGTATGGTGGCGAGTAATTTAAGGATTTACCGTATCCATGCCAATTTAATAGAAGATTATTGTCGTGGCCTGGAAGAAGGCAATTGCTGGCAGAGTATGAGAATTAAACGGACGAGCTTGTGAGTCTGTTTAACTAATACGAAGCCAGTAATTGCTATTCCAGCCGAGACTATATATTAAAGCTTATATATTAAGCTTTTCTCAAAAATGCTGAAGGAAAAATACTAAATTAGAATAAACCTTTTCTCTACAAAATATATTATGACATGTAATATTATTCCAATAAAAAATTTCATGCTTTCCCGCCTTTTTTCATAAAAAAAACAGCAGGTTAATTTTCCACCGAAAACACCACAAGCTGTTTCAGATCCAATACAAAAAGTCTGGAGTTCTAACAAAATAACTGATAGCAGCCATTTGAGTTGGCTGTATACGACTTGTGCCAACATTTCCATGGCCGTTTTCACTTTTTAAAAAGTTTGAGACTAGCGCGCCTGCAATCTTTTTAACTTTTTAATTTCTCACTGACCATAAACTATGCACTTAGCCTTCTGATTGTAAGGAATAATGTAGAATATTACGGACATTTTTGAGAAAAAGACAATTCTATGCTAAAAATTGATAAAATTCGACTTGCAAGATGTGATCCGAACGAACAAACAAAGCAAGTAAAAATAACGATCATCATCATCATCATCATCTCAGCCGTAGGACGTCCACTGTTGGACATAGGCCTCCCCCACAGACTCCAGTTGCTTCGGTTGGCAGCGGCCTGCATCCAACGTAAACCCGCGGCTTTAACCAGGTCATCCGTCCATCTTGTTGGTGGACGTCCTACGCTGCGCTTGCCGATCCGCGGCCTCCACTCGAGAACTTTTCGGCCCCAACGGCCATCCGCTCTCCGTGCTATATGGCTCGCCCATTGCCACTAAAACGAGCTAATTCGCTTGGCTATGTCGGTGACCTTTGTTCTTCTACGTATCTCCTCATTTATGATTCGGTCCCGTAGAGAAAACCCAAGCAAAGCTCTCTCCATAGCTCGCTGAGCAACTCTGAGCCTATTTATAAGGCCTAAGTAAAGCACCACGTCTCGGATCCATATGTCATCACTGGCAACACACATTGGCAAAACACAAAATAACGATACCTTTGTTAAAATAAGCTCAAAAAAAACAAAAGCGCTCCACAAAACACAAGAAAGCATGAAGCCACGAATTCCAACGCCATCACATAAAGTAAGTACATTAACATTGTGATCATTAAAATCAGTTCCTTTTCAGTAGACCGCGGCCATGAAATCAACGGACAGCGACGCGGCGAGCGGCTCTGCGGGGCTACGAAATTTGAAAATCGAAGTTCGTACCTATAGTACCGTCCCTCTCATTCTCGTATCCATACTAATATTATAAATGCGAAAGTGTGTTTGTGTGTTTGTCCGTCTTTCACGCCGTAACGGAGCGACGGATCGACGTGATTTTTGGCATAGAGATAGTTTATGGGCCCGAGAGTGACATAGGCTACTTTTTATCCCGGAAAATGCACAGATCCCGAGGGAACAGCGCGCGATATACGAATACCACGCGGGCGGAGCCGCGGGCAAAAGCTAGTTAAATAATATGTGTCAGCGGCAAGATGCGAAGTTCGAATTTTGTACTTCATAGTATGCTTAGGGCAGTAGCTGGGGTTATCGCCACGCTGGGTGAAAATTTTTAATGACCTTGCAGACAGTATTTCCAGACTGGTACAACTTGGGGAACTTCAAAAAACGAGCCTTCTCATTTCTTAAAGGACTGGCAACGCATTAGTACTCAGCTAATTTTATGGATATGGGCGGCGGCGATTGCTATCCATCAGGTGACCCGCCTGCTCGTTTGCCCCTATCTTGTAAAAAAATTGGCCAAGTGCGAGTCGGTCTCGCGCACAAAGGGTTCCGTACCGTGCCGCAAAAAAGGCAAAAAATCAAGTTTGCTGTATCAAGGGGAGCCCCCCTTCAATATTTATTTCTCTCTTCTCTTCTTCTCAGCCTTCTTCTACCAAATTCTTCGTGTAGGCCTCCTTCAACCTCTTCCACTCCGATCTATTTTGGGCAGTTAGAGTCCAGTCGCTGCCCGCCACCTTTTTTATATCATCTTTCCATCTATAGGTATCTATATTTATTTAATTTAAATTTTTAAAATTTATTATAGAACTAAAGATTCTGTGATTGTTTCAAACGTCTACCTGTTGCCGTTATTAATATCTCTTCTTTCTTTTACCTTTTCATTGTACTTGTAGTGTCTACTCTTGTGTCTGATATCTTGTCAATTGTTCAAAGGTTAACTGGAAGAGATCCCTTTAAGGGATAAGTTCGCCTTTGTACATCTTATTATCCTGTGTTATGTTATTTTCATGTGTTTTATGTACAATAAAGAGTTTTACAATACAATAAAATACAATATCAAGCAAAAAAATGACATAAAATCACGTTTGTTGTATGGGAGCCCGAGTATTTTTTGTTATAGCGGCTACAGTATTATATACCTGTGAAAAATTCAACTGTGTAACTATTATGACTCAAGAGATAGAGCCCTGTGACAGACGGACGGACAGACAGACACACAGCGGAATCTCAGTAATAGGGTTCCGTTCGCACCCTTTGGGTACGGAACCCTAAAAACAAGCATTCGCAATGAACAGAGAACACGCTCGCAACGCCGCTATCTGCGCCGCTGCCGCTTCCGACTGACTCTGTGGCCGCGGCCTAAGACCGTAGGTAATACTAAAATCGTTTGATTCTAAGGGTTCATTAAAATGGGACTCAACACACACTCGAGACTCGGGTCCCTTGAAAGGTAAAAGAAATTTCTTACAAAGTTAACGGAGCAATTATTTATCTGGATGACTGCCTTATTTGATATGGCGGTTTTGTTGTTGGGGCTTTCGGGTACTTTTGTGCTCTTTGAATAAAAATGTGGATGTAAAGTAATGTGGTGAGGACGGTGGGCCATTTAAATAGGTCAATTCTTAAAAATACTAGCTGTTGCCCGCGACTCCGTCCGCGTAGAATTCATTTATCGCTATCCCGCGGGAACTATGCAATTTTCCAAGATAAAATCTATCCTATGTTTCTTTCCCAGAACACAAACTGACGGTATATCGAATTTCATCTAAATAGGTTCAGCGAATTAGACGTGAAAGGTAACAAACAAACAAACAGACTTACTAACTTTCGCATTTATAATATTAGTGGGATTATGGACAATCGTACGTTAGTACGGAATCCTTCGCGGAGCATTCCAGCTCGCACTTGACCGTTTTACCGCCATATTTTTGCAGGCCACCGATACATAGCAAACATCGACAAATTCTCTACACATACCAATAAACAGACGCGTAATAAAATCCCATTGGAAATTGACGAGGAAAATCTGTTCCAATACCGGGGTTTTTTCGTCAAACGCTGGAGCGACTTAGGTATACAATACAGCGTGTTACCCCGCCGCTACACGCGGGTTAAGTCCTTAATCAGAGGGCTCACTGAGCCCAGGATCGGCAGGTAAACACCTGGAAAATGGGCCAAGGGCACAAGGATCCCTTTAAGGAGTCGAAGCATGAGCGGAAGCGTTTTACAATACTTAAGACCGTAAAGCGCAAACACACAGGACCACAGCGGGTCGGGCGGGAGCCGCTCGTGTCGGGAACAGCAGCGAGCCGATTTACGTGGCTATGTTTGAACAACATTAAACGCTGCCGTCCTTTGTGTGTTTTGAGCTTAACAAACGCACAGACAAGATGAGGCAAAGAGCAGTTTACATTCAGTTCTTTTGCAGTTGAAATATTTGTACCGAAACTGCGAACGTCTGTGTAGTCCGCTTGCAATCGAGTTGCGTTTAATTAAAGTACGTTAAAATAACAGTTCAAAGAATACACATAAATAGCCACCTTACAATCTATTTAGACATTTTAGACTGATGACCTCTCGCAAGTCGCAGTAGTCTGATCCGGCAGCGTTCCTTAGAGGATGCCTTAACACGGCTCTCCAATGGCTTATTCGTTAATTCGCTGCCAGCTTTTTGATCAGCAATTGATTACTAATAAAAAAGTTTATCTACGAAAGACTGTATAAAAGTCTGATTGTCTGGAACCAATGGCATTTAATGACATCGCACCTCTTCTACCTTGTACCAAAGCATACCCACTGAAGCAGTATGTGCGTAACCTTATGAATATTTAACTACTGGATCCTCACGATTTTCGGCTCAGCAGCGACGAAATTCTGATCATCTGCGTTTATCTGAGGCTGTTACGATACCAAAGCCATATCTTTTGGAGATAAAAAACGCTGTTTACAGGAAAAAATCGCGTAAGAAGCATTACATTGCGGTGTTTTGGAGAACAGTTTTAACTACTTAGCAGAGCGACTCGACAGTTTATCGCTTGCACAATTTTTCGAACGCTACTGTTTGTGTCCTAGTGTATTCGGATACGGGGGCTTGAAGGGAGTTGTTTCGTGCATTTCTGAAGGGATACGGTCGGTTCCCTAACTTATGTATCCACTTTTTCATACTAGTTCCATAGAAAAGTGGATACTTATGAAAGGGCACCGACTGTACTACCTAGTGGATGTAATTTCTTGGAATCAAACTTTCATCATTCGAAAACTGTCCACTGTTGTACGGTACCTACGGTAACGACAACACGCCACTTTCATCCATTCGTGAAGGCGTCCATAATATTACTATTACTTGCATTCGAAACAGTTCATAATGAAAAAAATGAAGTCAATAAACAGTACTCAAGCAATGATGATTAGAACAATAATTTACCAACATCATAGAAAAAAGAAAAAAAAACACAAGCTTTTGCAGGTGGTAGGACCTTGTGCAAGGTCCGCCCGGATTGCTACCACCATCTTGCTCGCTAATCCTGCCGTGAAGCAGCAGTGCTTGCACTGTTGTGTTCGGCGTGGAGAGTAAGACAGCCGGTGAAATAACTGGCACTTGAGGTATCCTATCTTAGGCCTCTAGGTTGGCTACGCATCTGCAATACCCCTGGTGTTGGAGATGTTTATGGGCGGTGGTGATCTCTTACCATCAGGAGACCCACTTGCTCGTTTACCATCCATTAAAAAAAAACTGACGAAATATAACAACAAGAAGGGAAACTTTGATCACTTTTACAGTCGAATACTATAAAAAGTTATTTAAAAAATGAATTGTTCAATTTGAAAATATTAAAGCATCACAATTTAAGTCAAGGATAAGGAAAACTAAGGGGCTGTTTCACCATCCATTGATTAGTGTTAACTGACGGTTAGGTGTGATGCCGTCTCTATTTGTTTTGTTCGAATAGACGGAGACGGCATCACATTTAACCGTCGGTTAACGCTAATCAATGGATGGTGAAACAGCCCCTAAAACTTCTAAATCTACAAGCAAGCTAGTCAATTGAAAATACCCTTTCCATTCATCGAGAACCCAACATGACAGTCTATCTGAAATCTACTTTATAACTATGTGTATTTACAGACTACCGTTTCAAACTAACCCAAAATAACCTTCCAAAACACATAAACTTCACCTCCAAACAAATGTATCGTCATTCAAACACTTTGTATGAGCCTGAAACTACATACGCAAGGGTCCTTTAATAGAATACGTTCAACCCTGGCGGTCACTACAAAATGGTTCCCGAATGAGACGGCTATTCGGAGCGAATTACCGTTTCATTACCTTGAGGGATAGTGAATTGCCGCTGAGGGTCAATTTGTGTTATGGCCAGGGGAGCCGTCAGATACGGTGTAATTAAAGGTATGGTGGTATAGTTTCTCGGACGGTAAGAGTAGGTAAAAATTTGGCATTGCTAGTTAGAACCACCATTTCTTACTTGCTGATCCGACCGTCAGGGGGCTACTACAAAATTCCAAAATCGAAGATCGTATCGTACCGTCCTGTCACTCTCGTACGTTTGGTCTAACATGATTCAAATGACACATGATGATTAGGTATGTAGCTTTTTGAGGCGGTAACATTTTTTTTTTTCTACAGAGATATACCTAATGCTTGAAAAAATGAAATCCCATTAAAACTGCTGATTAATTGTTCGAATATTTGAACTCAAATTTGCTATCCATATTAAACTGCATTGTTTTAATTAACTGCTTTGTTCGAAATTTGAACTCAAATCATTCGCATTATCATTAAATTGTTTCATATCATAACTTACTTTAGGTATTTAATGAACGCCTTTACAATGTTGTTTCAATAGGCCGCAATTGCTAGAGGTGAGGGTTATCGGTAAAAATAAAAGCGGTAAATAAACGAACTTTATTAATAATTTGCAAGATTGTTCGTCAAAGTCGGAAAGTGACACGCCAAGTGCTGAATAAATTTTATTTTTAAATTTAATTAATATTTCAGTTTGATAGCGTAACGTTGAAGCCGAGGAGACAAATAATGCTATTGCCACTTTTAGCACTAGGTACATGCAAAAGTATCGATAGCGCGCGTAACAGCTTCTGATATGGTTCTATATCGTTTGCCCGAATGTATCGTTTTCTAGAATTTTCATTTGCCATAAAGTAACACATTGCTCGCAGGACTGATGGCCGATGGGGTCAGAAGGTTCTCGAATGGCGTCCGCGGACCGGGAGACGAGCTGTCGGTAGGCCTCCAACAAGATGGAGCGACGACTTGGTTAAGATCGCGGGATCGCGGTGGATGCGGAAAGCACAAAACCGGTCCGAGTGGAGAGCCTTGGAGGCCTATGTCCAGCAGTGGACGTCTTTCGGCTGACATGATGATAAAGTAATTTATTTCTGAAATAGTAATTTCTTCAAAGTTGATATTAAACTAACCTAACGTAACCTACTGCATTCCATATGATGACATTTTAAAAATCCTGAAGAAAGCACGGTTCTTTATATTTTGGTATGGCAAGTGAAATTCGGGCAAATGAAATTTGGGCAAGTAAAGGTAAACGTTCGGGTATAGAGGATGACACGCGATCGTGATATGCGGTTCTGTTCTGTTATCAACTTGCAAAACTTTTCAAAGTTACCGTAAAAAGTTTTGTAAAGAATAACCATCAGTACGAAATAAACCTTACTGTAATAACATTACACTTCTTTATCATTTTCTAATTCTAACACAATATTACTTTTTGTCATGATACAAATAAAACAAAATCAGGATTATCGAATTCTTCCATCGTTAATTTAAATAGAGAACACTACACTACTTTTATTTGGAAGTATATAGAGCTGTTGTTATACTGTATTTACTTTTCTTGGGTATGTCAAATGATTTTTTTTGCTCTACTTTCCTTTAATATTTTTAACGTACTTTTAGAAATCTCCGTTGTTTCTATAACTCGGTCTTGAACCTTATTAAAATATTTACGATCAACACTATTCTATTATTACAAAATATTTATATACAAATGTACATTATAAACAATTTCACGTGATTGGCTATTTACAGAAATACCCCTGTTTAAGTTGGCTCTCCATGGAAATAAATTTTCGAAAAATAATAAACGAAATAAATAAGTAAGCGGTGGTGCTCTATATAAATCAATGAAAACACAACGAGTGCACTCTTCGCGTGATGGATTGCTACTAACTCAAAAAGACATTTCTCATTTTCTACTAACGAATCCTTCCGATTTCCCCCGAAACCGGATTGTAGTTATTGTTTAGGTTCGATAAAAAAAGGTAATTTTTGTAAGGTTTTTAATGTGGCTTGAAAAGAACTGAATTGCGTCTGGAAAATCTATACAATACGAAATTGGCTAAAAAGCAATCCAAAATCGGACAAAACTTATTTTCCTCCAATTTTTTGCGTACGCTGGCAACACGGAAAACATTTTACGGCACGCACTGCAAATGACGAGTTGTCGAGTGCCCTCGAGTTGTGCCGAAACAAAACGTCAAGTGTTACCATCGTAATTTAATTCCCGGGATCTTGTTATATATTATATTTCTATTGCCTGCTTGTCGCTCATTACACTCGGGTGCAAAATATAATTCGAACAAGAGAAAGACTAGACAAAGCTAAACTAAAGCAAAGCTAAGCTTAACCAAGTGAACTAAGAACTTAGTTCAAAGCACCATTCAGTAAACTCTATACATACTTCCTGTTTAAAAATGTCTACAATTATGCCATTTTTAACCCCCGACGCAAAAAGAGGGGTGTTATAAGTTTTTTTTTATTCGACTGGATGGCAAACGAGCAAGTGGGTCTCCTGATGGTAAGAGATCACCACCGCCCATAAACACCTGCAACACCAGGGGTATTGCAGATGCGTTGCCAACCTAGAGGCCTAAGATGGGATACCTCAAGTGCCAGTAATTTCACCACTATGTGTGTCTGTGTGTCTGTCTGTGGCACCGTAGCTCTTAAACGGGTGGACCGATTTGAATGCGGCTTTTCTATTTGAAATCAGGTTTTCTAGCGATGGTTCTTAGGCATGTCTCATCAAAATCGGTTTAGCCGTTTCTGAGATATTGAACTTTGAAATGACAAAGTCGGGTGATTTCCAACTTTTTGTTGGTACGGTTATTTCAAAACAAAATACAATAGATACGGTACAACACAAAGACTTATGAATCGGGCACCAACACATCGTCAACAGTAGGTACAGATTAAATTCTCAAAAACGGGTAAACCGATTTTGATGAAACATGTCTAAAAACCATCGCTAGAAAACCTGCTTTCAATTAAGAAAAACCGCATTCTAATCGGTCCACCCGTTTAAGATCTACGGTGCCACAGACAGACAGACGGACCCACACACAGACATACAGACACACAGACACACATAGCGGTCAAACTTATAACACCCCTCTTTTTGCGTCCTGGGGTTAAAATACAGTTAAGTACCTATATAAAGAATTTTATTGTGTTTTTACTCTTTCGAGATACTTTTTACCGTGCGAAGCCGGAGCGCGTCGCTAGTTACAAAAACTTCACTCACATCTGTCTTGAAATCCTTTACTCTGATTATTGTTAGAATAGAATAGAATAGAATAGAAATTACTACGATTAACTAACTAACTAACTAGGCTCAGGGACCCAAAGAGGGTCTTGGCCTCCGAAACGAGAGCAGCCATCTGTCCCGATCGTGCGCAGCCTCTTGCCAGTCGTCGACTTGGAGACGTCACAGATCCGCCTGGACACTGTCCTCCCAGCGGTACCTGGGTCGCCCAACCGGGCGGCGACCAGCCGGTCGTCCCACGTACGCTCTTTTGGCAGCCCGATCCTCTCCCATTCGTAGTAGGTGGCCGAACCAGCGAAGTCTGTGTGCTCCTGGATCTCTCTGTTTTTACGGATCCTCCACGTGCCGTCGTCTCTCTTCACAGGTCCCAGGACCTTACGCAAGACCTTCCTTTCCGCTACAAGGAGTTGATATTCCTCTTTTTGTGTTAGTGTCCAGGCCTCACAGCCATACATAAGGACAGGTCTTACGACAGTTTTATAGATCCTTAACTTTGTATTCCTGCTGAGAAGCCTAGACACCAACACCTTGTGGAGGGCTCCACTGCACCGCAGTTACGACGATTAAAGAACTCAATTAAAAATAATTATATAGGCCAAGTTACCGCTACATAAAAGACTCCTTACCTTGATTGCCGACTTCAAATTGCAGATATATGCAAACTATGTATACATATACGGGACACTAATGAGCATCTTCCGTACAGAACTCGTCAGATGTTTAAAATTATATCCATAACGAAGCTAATGTATGTGCTCATTATTTCCTACCTTTTCCTTCCGAGGAAAGCGGCCATTTTGTAACAAAATTGCGCTCTCCCTTTACAGTTTTATGTTACAATTTGAGCAAGTTTAATAAAGAATTGGGCTTGAAGAACAGGTGTAAATGTAAATACAGGTATATACAAGGTGTATTAAAACTATTCTAAAGTATTTCAACATGTTTTTCATCGCAATGTTTCATTCTAGATGGAGTCAACCCTTTAACGCCGTACAATTAAAACATCGAACAACGTATGAAATCGTAATTTACTTAATCACAATCGCCCGCAGGACTGTAACATTAGGTGCTACCGGAATCCCAGGAACTGCTTAAAAAGCTGAACAGGGTTTCCTTGCCAATGAGGGCTATCGCGTATGAATTCGCCACTAGAGGCGCTAGTGTAGCGTGAGGTCTCCGAAATGTCAAATCTCATAGTTTTTGGGTGAGCTACGCGGGTTTATTTATAATTAGAATAATTTTGTAAATATTTTGCAATATTTGATATTAATTATGGCAAATATGCGTTCCGGGGCAATGAATGTCAGTGTTTTGAGACAGTTTTGTCTTTCGGAAACCTTTGTCCTCCCTTTTTTCGGAACAAAACGGGGACCATGCAACACTGTGGCATGCTCGATATTTTTATGGTACGGTTTTAAGGTGTATTAAATATGATTTTAATGTAAACTTTGTTTTCACGCCCGTAATAACAGACTTTGAAAGTCATACTTAAAAACCTCACGCAACAGTGCGCCATCTAGTGAGACAAAAAACGATAGCCCTCATTAAGTCAAGACCAAACTTGCAAAAAAACCGGCCAAGAGCGTGTCGGACAAGCCCAAAATAGGGTTCCGTAGCCATTACGAAAAAAATAAGTAATATTTTTCCAAGGATTTCGTATTTTATACTATTATTTTTATACCGTAGGCTGCTATTTACTCTTAAACTACTCATGTTTCTCAAGCAAACTTAGCCGTTCTAGTTTTCCTTGAAAGTTTGATATACTTACTACTATCCTGAATTTTTAAAATTTTTTCCACCCGTTTAGATTGTAGAGGGGGGGACGCTCGATTTTCATGAAAATGTGCACTTTAATGTTGAATATTTCGCAAACAAATCACTGAATCGAAAAATCGTTTTAGCAACCCCCTAATGGTTTTATATAAGAACTATCCAATGATACCCCACACTATAGGGTTGGATGAGAAAAAAAATCACCCCCACTTTACGTCTATGGGAGGTACCCTAAAAAATTTTTTTTACCATTTTTTATTGTACCATTTTCTCGGCATAGTTTACATATATATCCGTGCAAAATTACAGCTTTCTAGCATTGATAGTCGCTGAGCAAAGCCGCGGACGGACGGACAGACAGACAGAAAGACATGGCGAAACTATAAGGGTTCCGCTTTTGCCATTTTGGCTCCGGAACCCTAAAAAGCAAGGGTTTTACTTACTTATGCCTCATTTTATAAAACAAGAGTAAGAGGACATTCAACTATGTCCCCTGATCCCATCCCACTATCCTTCTAATATTATAAATGCGAAAGTTTGTAAGCCTGTCTGTTTGTTTGTTGGTTTGTTTGTTACTCCATCACGTCAAAACCGCTGAACCGATTTAAATGAAATTCGGTACACAGATAGTTTAAGTTACGGAGAAGGACATAGGGTAGTTTTTATCCCGGGAAATGGAATAGTTCCCGCGGGATAGCGATAAACGAATTCTACGCGGACGGAGTCGCGGGTAACAGGCTAGTAAGTAAATATTATAAATGCGAAAGTTTGTAAGTCTATGTGTTTGTTATTTCGTCACGTCTAAACCACTGAAGCGATTTAGATGTAATTCACTGTACATATAGTTTGAGTCTCAGGGAAGAACACAGGATAGCTTTTATCCCAGAAAATTACATAGTTCCCGCGGGATAACGATAAACGAATTCTGCGCGAACGGAGCCGCGGGTATCGGCTAGTGCTACACAAAACCATGCTTCGAAAAGATAGTTAAAATAAAATTCCCGGTTCTAACGATGAACTTTTAAGTTTTCCCTCTTAATTACTTTGATTTTTCGGCCACATTGCAGTGACCATGGTTGTGACCATGACCTGCCTGGGTAGACCTACTCGTGACTTTAAAAGTTATTTTCTATTAACATTAGTTCATCTAATAAACAGTTAACGTTTTAGCTCGATGTTCTCTAACGGCCGGTGATGCCAGGCAAAGGCAATCATTTTTTTATCGTCACTAAAAATAGTAGATTTTACAACAAGAGCATAAAACGAGCCATTTTACTCGAGACGTTCATATAGCCACCCAAGCCGGTACGGCGAGGGTGGATAGACACGTCGAGAGGAAAATGGGTTTAATGCTCGAGTTTTACACTCTGCTTTTCACTTCGATTGAGAGGAAATGAAATAGCAACAGTGGAAACAATTTTTCGCTTACTAGATACCTTTTATTTTTCATGCATTGTTTTGTATAATAAAAACAATAACAAAAAAATATATAGAAACTTTTTTGTTTGTGGCTGTTGACACCTGATTACCTTGGTCGTAGACGAAGATTTTATTTTATGCACTAGAGCATTACAAGTAATTTTGTGTCGCCTAGATCCATCACAAACACGAACTTTACGAGCATGAGAAGTGAAAAAAGCATTATTTTTTTGGCACATAGTACTTACCAGGTAGTTCCGATGAATAAACTGAGATATCTGTTGAAGTTGACGGAATTAAAGAGAAACATGGTGTATTTTCTATTTAAATCAGTTCATCTAATAAACAGTTAACTTTTGAGTTTGATGTGCCAACGGCCAGTGAAGCAAGGCACAGTCAATCATGGACATTGAGGAAATTCTTTTAACGCCACTCGCATTAGAACTTTCCCGGATTTTATTGCAGCTGACGACAACCTCGCTTTATTCCGAGCAGTTTTTAATAAAACGAAATGAAAATCTTCCACGAGGGAGTCCGAAGGGATAATGATTCGAGTTAAGCCCTACGAAAAGCGACCCTACCAACTTAGCTATAGAACGCCCTTGTATTTCGCCTAAGGGCTCTTGTTTCGCGCGACTTGAATGAATAGAAATGGCGGGAATAATTTTGAAGTGGATTTGGAACATCCATCAATGCCTACAGGCTTAGAATTTGAAGTATAAGGGATGTGAAATTAATATGATTTTTGGAACTGTTGCCCGATTTTATAAAACAAATACCACAACCTGTGAACCACTGGTATCATATATTATAATAAGAGTAGTTTTTAACAAAACTTATTTTCTAAGTTGAATTGATCTGCCATGTGTTTTGTTGATGTACTATGCGAAGATAGTGACTAAACTTTCCATCAAGTGACACAAAGGGAAGTTTTATTCCGTAGTATTTTCGTGGGCACACTTTTGTTGACATGGCAGTAGATTTTGCAGTTTCCCGGTTATCAAATAAAAGAAAAGGACGACTAAAAAATAATCGAAAATAAAAGCCCATTCATAAAAATTTGACCACCAAAATGAGGCAGTTGAACCGCTCGAAGAATGATGCTCAAATGCTGATCAGTATTTTGTACAAAAAACAGTTATTATACAAACTGCATGACATATTTCCCAAAGCGTTACAGAACTGAAATATGTCGTAAAGAAAACAAATCTAAAGCTGTTTATTGCACGTTATTTTTCACGCCACGCAACCTTTGCAGTGCGTGACCGGAATGGTGCGGACGATTCGCTACATTGTAGATACGTGACAGGGAATATTTCGTCTCGATTCGAAGTAAAAATACTGGCCAAGAACGTGTTGAACTACTACGCATAAATCTCACTCAATAAATCATTATGTTACATCATTTATACATTACAGATACGTTACGATACGTGATACGTCAGTTTTCTAATTTCAATTTGGAAGCGTTCGAAGTTTTTGCGGCCAGTATTTTTTTTATTTAAGAGTTGGACGAGGCCTTGTTAAGTTTTAGCCCAAGGAGCTATTTCACCACCTATTGATTAATTTTATTTGATGGATAAATGTGATGCCGTCTCCGTCTATTCGAACAAAAACAAACAGAGACGGCATTACATTTATCCCACAAATTAATTTAATGAATGCATAACGAAATAGGGGGTAAATCTCATAGATTGAAAATTGCGTAGGTACTAATAGTTTTTTTTTTAATAAAACTTTAGAGTAAGTAAATCTGTATGACGTTTCTTTACCTTGTAGAACTGATTATATTAGGGGCTATAATAATGGACACATAAGGACGTAATCGTCGTAGGAAAATCGTAATCGTTCTTTTTTTGGTATGATAAGTATTTTTCCACATAATTAAAAAAAACTGAAAGATTTCATAGTTATTTCTACATAAGAGCGGGTTCTGGAGGGAGTTGTGTATGCAAAATTAGAGGACCGCATTGTTTGAATAGTTTTGAACTCAGAAAAGCTTGCAAATTAATTATGATTCTGAATGTTGCCAGGAGGTCCAGTGGTCCATTTTTTTTATTATGATAGTTCAAGTGTCTAATATGAGATAGGTTTTTTTTTATTCGACTGGATGGCAAACGAGCAAGTGGGTCTCCTGATGGTAAGAGATCACCACCGCCCATAAACATCTGCAACACCAGGTTTGCAGATAGATGCGTTGCCAAACTAGAGGCCTAAGATGGGATACCTCAAGTGCCAGTAATTTCACGGCAGGATTAGCGAGCAAGA
The DNA here is from genome assembly GCF_025370935.1 of Choristoneura fumiferana. Taxonomy (NCBI): domain Eukaryota; kingdom Metazoa; phylum Arthropoda; class Insecta; order Lepidoptera; family Tortricidae; genus Choristoneura; species Choristoneura fumiferana. The sequence goes on along the minus strand of NC_133477.1, from coordinate 18,473,048 downwards.
TGTTGGTAGCAATCCAAGTGGACCTTGCACAAGGTCCTACCACCTATGGCTGTTTAGTCTCGCATTAAACACTACTTTTCACTTTAAATGCGAGGAAAAAAAAAACGACGTTCTATACAAAATTACAATATTACTTCACCGGTTCGGAAAAACCTCTGTTGAGAAGAATCCGGCAAGAAACTCAACAAGGTATATTTTTTTAGACAGTTTTTCAATATTATGAAATTAATCTATACATCACAAGTATTTAACACAACTTTATTTTTAACACAGTAGGTTCGCTATTTGAATTGATCGCTAATGCGGATCGGAATTATTTCCAAATATCCCTGTCCATGATATAATCATTAACTTTATAATACGCCTTAGATATTAATGTCTTCTTGACAATAGATCTGAATTTTGTATCTGTTTCATTTTTATATTATTTTAATTTCCCAGAAACGACTTTTTGGTTTTAGCCGTGTGTAAGATGGAACTTTAAGCTTCCCTGTGTTTCTAGTAGCCTTTGGCTTATCGACGTTAGTGGGAAAATCGACATATGTTCTTCCTTACATACATGATTATTTCAAAAACATAATATATTGCGTTCGAGTGCCATATCTATCCTATCCTGTTGTATTACATCGTCGTTATTCCTTGCATGACGCTCGGAGAGTGCGGCGAAACATTGTCCTCCGCCCTTTGTCTTCTTGTTTAGCCTTTTGACGCGTATTTGGACGAAAAATAATAAAAGTTCGCCTCCTTTTTTTCTGTATAAAGGATGACGTAACCTTTTTTGGAGAGTGGCCGTCTTGTTTTTTAAAAGAATATTGGTGGTTTACTAATGTTTTGGCGAATAACGTTTGGCAACCTGTTTCATTTCGCAACTTTTCATTTCCCAACTGTTTAATACTTCTGAAGCTGTAAATATTTCAGGATTTTAATAAAACTAACCTATCCCAACCTAAAGGGCTCTACACGATGGCCCTAAAATAAATCCTGAAATATTTACAGTTTTAGAGTTTGCGAAATGAAAAGTTGCAAAATGAAACAGGTTGCCAAACGTTACGTTGCGAAAAGGCAGTACTCGGAATATTTGGTACAGTGTTTTGTGCAGGAAAGAATTTATTTGTACTTCGCTCGCAGGGATAAATTTGTGAGTTTTCATGGTCAATTTCATCTAATGATAAAACATTACGGACCGTAATAATAATAAAACGAAGAGTGCCTTAGTGAACCTTTTTTCAAATGTTTAATACCGCTACTGTATAATATAGTTAATTTATTTGCTGACCCAATTTAAGGTAAAAATTGTTCTCATTGATTTTGTGCGTACGAGCGGTTAAGATCACTCACTGCGTGCACCGTATCCGCTCCTTTACTTATAAAATTTGTTAAAGAAATGTCATTCATTATATTTGAAAGCCGTGGTGGCCGAGTGGTTTGACCTATGGCCTCTCAATCAGAGGATCGTGGGTTCAAACCCCGGCTCGCACCTTCATCGCAATTCATGTGCGGAATTACATTTGAAATTTACCACGAGCTTTACGGTGAAGGAAAACATTGTGAGGAAACCTGCACAAACCTGCGAAGCAATTCAATGGTGTGTGTGAAGTTCCCAATCCACACTGGGCCCGCGTGGGAACTACTGCCCAAGCCCTCTCATTCTGAGGGGAGACCTGTGCCCTGCAGTGGGACGTATATAGGCTGGGATGATATTTGAAAGACCACCAAGTTTCAGTTTTCACGCTGACGCATTTCGAATCAATCAGAGTTCACCCATGCATGCATGCTTGTTGCTCTAATGATAAGCTCTGATTGAGTACGAAACACATCAGCGTAGTGTTGCGGTGGTGATGGGCTCATTTGTATGAGTATATGTGTCCTTACAGCGTGAAGGCAGAGGATCTGCATGAACACACATTTGCTGTATAGACGTAGCTATCGTAAGATCGCGGGTGAGCAAAGTAACTGTTTATAGTTTATTAATAAGGACCTCCGTAAACTAACGCCTTCAATAAATTATTAAGAATGCACTCCATTATCTCCACAACTCTGACATCCCTCTCCCATTTCTTCACTTGCAGCTTGCAATACTTAACTATTTATGTGGCAATAAGTGTTGTGCAAAGTCCGTACATTAAGGCATTAGTCCAAGGGTACAGCCGCAGGGGACGGTGGCTGCATTAATCCTGGCTCGGTCACGCGCACACCCGCTGGGGTATTGATTTGTAGACATTAATAAGTAAAATAGTTGATAGAGGGAGGGCGTTCGGTAAATAATGCAGTAGGATCCCGGAGCCTCTGCCGTTCGTGATCAAAAAGTAGGGGAATACTCGTATTTCAGTAGTGAATATGATTTTCAATGTTATAAACCCCCGACTTTGTCACTTCAAAGTTCAATATCTCAAAAACGGCTAAGTCGATTTTGATGAAACATGTCTAAGAACCATTGCTAGAAAAACTGCTTTCAAACAAAAAGACTGCATTCAAATCGGTCCACCCGTTTAAGAGCTACGGTGCTACAGACAGACACACAGACACACATAGCAATCAAACTTATAACACCCCTCTTTTTGCGTCGGGGGTTAAAAATAAGTTTGTGTTAAAGTTTCGTTTTTAGTACAACCTTTTCTTGGTGCCTTTACTTGCATTGTCATCTAAACTACATTTCCGTACCGAATTTCAAGTCCTTTCATATTCCTTTCTTTGAAGTCGGCTCAACATAGAAATCCAGCGATTATAGCTTTTTTATAAAACTTTCATGTCTCATTCCATCTCTGTCTCACGCATCTGCATACCCCTGCTGTTGCAGATGTTTATGGGCGGTGGTGATCTCTTACCATCAGGAGACCCACTTGCTCGTTTGCCATCCAGTCGAATAAAAAAAATGACATTTAAATAATATACAAAAATACTACGCGTGTGTTTCACAACAAGTATGTTGAAATTAAAATGTGGAAGAAATGTGGCTCCGACTGTTCATCTTCTTCATCATCCAGCCTATATACGTCCCACTGCTGGGCACAGGCCTCCTCTCAGAACAAGAGGGCTTGGGCCATAGTTCCCACGCGGGCCCAGTGCGGATTGGGAACTTCACACACACCATTGAATTGCTTCGCAGGTTTGTGCAGGTTTCCTCACGATGTTTTCCTTCACCGCAAAGCTCGTGGTAAACTTCAAATGTAACTCCGCACATGAATTTCGAAAAACTCAGAGGTGCGAGCCGGGGTTTGAACCCACGACCCTCATCTTCTTGTGTAGAAATAATTTCTCCAAAATCTGTTTATGGCCTTTCCAAACCAATGGCTCGTTACAGATTTGCTGCCGCGAACATTTAATTATGTCGTTAAACATGATAATGTTGCATACATAATCGAGTTAATAAATTTAACATCCAAATTTAATGATAATTAATGAGCAAACAAAATACTCATACCAAAGTAATTAATTAACACCTGACAAATAATGCAATGCACGTGAATATATTTTTTTGAAAAAAAAAAAATTAAAATTTAATTATTACACACAAAGCGATTTTAAATTTTTAGCAGTATGGTGGTAGTACCTTGTGCAAGGTCCGCCCGTATTGCTACCACCATCTTGCTCGCTGATCCTGCCGTGAAGCAGCACAGCGCTGTTGTTTTTCGACGTGGAGAATAAGACAGCCCCCTGGTGTTGCAGATGTTTATGGGCGGTGGTGATCTCTTATTTCCTAGTTTAAGTTTGATTTTTGGTAAGAGGCTTGTGTTAAAAACATCTTTTTACGCCTATTATTTTTATGCCATCCTTCCTTTCTCGCTCTGACCGTTAAGATAACTTACTGACTTTGTACTATAACAGTTTCAAGTTGAAGTCACTTGAATGAATCACATCTGAAATCAAGTTGCTAGCACAGATAATAAATCACTGTGACAGCGAGCGCACTGCAAGTGCGCCCGCGAGACAGTTTAAAGTGCTTTGCTTCGAGAGCTCCCATTGGTTATGTGTTAGTTATGACGCTCTGGCTGTACTGATATTAGTTTCTGAATTCTGAGAAAGAAAGTCAAGATCTTGAGTTTTTTTTTTGTTAAAGTACCTACTTTGAAGCTGAATTACTATTTTAAGTATAACCTTACGTGAATTTTAGTGTAAAATAGTACTAAACGCAACAGTTGTATAAGAGGGGTCAAAAAGGCGAGTGGCGTGGGTTACAATGTGAGCGTAACAAACATCGTAACCCACTGTGAAGACTAAACAAATAGACATACAATTATGTACACACCTACGAGAGAAAAAATAACCCTTACGCAGATTGATCTGGCCGAAAACAACTTTTAGACTTATAAAAACAAAAACTTAGCAAGTCTCACTCAATAAATTCGGACTTGTTCGTAAATAAACTCAACGGAAAAACTTCGTCAGCTGTCACTACTACTTAGAAGAAAATATTTTTATATCCATCTTAATAAAAAACATTGGAACAAGAAAAGGGCATTAATAATAAGACCTTATCCCAGACGAAGTACAAATTCAATTGTGTTTTTCTTATACGAAGTCGGAAACAAATTATCGGGTATTTCGGTTGGAAAAATATATATTTTTATACCCCTTTAAGAAATTGAAAGGGCTTCGGAAAGAGCTATGCCCAGAATATCTGCGCAATCGTTTTTTTTTTGATGCATTACAATTAAAATATTCTTATAACCTAAGTGGCAGTGGGCTGGGCGTGTTGCTTTAAGAACTGGCTATTGGGGCCAATGTGTTCTTGTTGGCGACATAATTTTTTTTTTTTATAAGTCAAATAAAATTTAAAAAGTATTACAGTTGTAATTCAATTCACTGAAGAATTTTATTTAAATATCTAAAAACAGTAAATGAAAACAAAAAGTTATTCATTTATGATATATTTATGAAGCCGTGGTGGCCTAGTGGTTTGACCTATCGCCTCTGAAGCAAGTGTCGTGGTTCAAACTCAGGCTCGCACCTTTGAGTGTTTCGAAATTCATGTGCGGAATTACATTTGAAATTTACCATGAGCTTCAACAGTGTGTGTAAAGTTAATCCGCACTGGGCTCCCGTGCACTAAACAAATAACAAACAAACAAAAACTTAAAAACAAATAAAGCAATAGCCACAAAGAACCGCTTACGGCACTCCTATTAAATAGCCCATAACGTTCTCTAACTTATTATTATTGTGCTTAAACTTCTATCGGTTGGATCGGCGCCAGCGCGTCTGTGATCGACAGACAAAGTTGATTCGATTGTTTCCATAATCAATCTATTATTTGTTTCCAAGCAAAAAGCGAACAACCGAAGTAAAGCTAAATACCAGGGCATAGGCAAAATAAATTAAATACGTAAATATTATGAAATTGCATATAATCCTCAAATAACTAATAATATTAATAACATAAAGGTAAGTAACTTTTAGGCCGTCAGTCCAAGATGCCAGAACGACTCTGCGCAGAACGTCCAAAGTTTCCCCGTTCCGTTTCTAATTGATTCTAATTGCGCTGGAGATATGCTACCTTATCAATTTACCTAACGAAGTGTTCTAATTTGCCAGGTTCTAGTTGGCGCGACGCCAAACATGCTGTAACGGGTACGTCACACTGTACTAGTAAGTGAGGCTGGCAGCACGTGCTTATAAAAGGTCAGATAGACTTAAGCCGAGTTTAAACTTGCAAGAAAAACCGTGCAAGTTGCATTTCATTGCGAGGCCGTAAAGCCAACGAGTTTCTAGTAGTCAATCGAGCGCCGCAATGTAACGCAACTTGCACGAAACTCGCCTTTACGAGCAAATTCGTGAACTTGACGACCGGATTCCTAGGAGATACGAGTAACCAAGATAGTCGGGTGTGTAATGTTCGTTATAACAACGATTTGCTAATTTTCATTTCTCATAACACAAATATCAGAATTTCAATCTGTCGAAATATTGAGAACGTATAAAACAATATGCACATATAAACAAATTACCGAATATCTCAAATCATATTATTCAATTTGCATAATGCTCTTATGCATATTAAAGTATCTGTACCTATACTAATCATGCAGCATAATATTAAAGTTCATAATTAAAAAAATACAGACATCGAGGATAATGATGCAAAAGTATAAACACCTTTCAAAAATCCAACAGCAAAGATCATTTGTGAAGCAATATGGCCAGGCTGCTATAAAAAAAAACCTAACACCGAAGGCTAAGGTAATAAGGAATGGTAAGGAATGGCAAGGTTTCGTATTAAAATACGAATGTTTGTTCTCTAGGCAGTTTTTTTTTTTCAAACAATATTCATAGCTAATGCAATTCAGCTGCAGTAGCTGTCTACTGTCAGGCCAGCGACTCGCGTCGTGTAACTTACCCTCGCGGCGCGGGAATTACAAGTCGACCTACTTCAGTCTGTTACGGAATTTGGCGTATCGATTCTGAGTTGCGCTTTGCCGAAATTATATGGCGGGCGAGCTTAGTTCGGTGCGAAGTTGGGCGGTAAGTTTTAAAATTTGCAATATTAGATGTTAGGGTTTTTTTTTAAAGCTAATTCGAAAGAAGGAAGATAGAAAATAAAATTTATTTATTCACAACACAAGACGCAACAATATTATTAATACAAAAAGACATCACGAAGCATTGACAACTATGTACCTTACGGCACTAGACTGGCGTGGCGCATCAATCATCAATATTACTTTGACACAACCCCTGTCACGGACGTCAACAAACTATAGTGAAAAGTTCACAAAACCGCGCTGTGAACTAATTTTGTGCGCTGTTTTGATGTAAGAAACATGCAGTATATACAAAGATATGAATTATGATTGGTTATTTGGAGTGTTTTTGTGAGATATGGGTGCATAGGAGAAATTCGTGTCTGTACTCCTTTCCCGTGGTCACGCAGCACGGCACGGCACGGAATGCTGAGGAAACTCTTGCCGGTTTTGGATTTACAGTGAATAAATGAATAAAGCCAGCCATTGGGACAAGTGCAAGCGGCCTGAGTACTTCACGCACACAATAGAATTGCTTGCCAGGATGTTTTCCTTCCCCTTTAAACTCGTGATAAAATTCTATTTAAATTTCGCACATAAATTCTGAAAACTCGAAGTTTGAACACACTATCTTACTTAAGCGGCTATTGATTAAACTCCTAGAGAAGTACAACTTTAATTTAATTAGCGTTAATATTCCCCAGAGCTTTAGTTGCCTAACTGAAATAGGCTGGTTCTCTATCCCGTGGGAATTACAAAACTCCCTTCTGATTGATTATACGGGTGACACTCCTCCCCGGCCCGGATAACACTGACATGGAAATACCGGCCCTATTTTTTGTGTACACGAACAATAAAAACTGACAGGAGCTTCTATGGGCGTGTACACGAAAAACAGGGTCGGTATTTCCATCCCGGTATTATCCGGGCCGGGAAAGAGGGTCACCCGATTATACCTCCACGATCCTCAAGGTATATCAGCATCATCATCAATCATATCGGCTGGTACCCATCCCATCCCACCAATGCACAGGCCATCTCTCAGAATGAGAGTACTTCCCATGGTCGCAGTTCCCATGCGGATTGAGACCTTCACGCACACCATTGAACTTTTTCAGGTGTGTGGGGTAGGTATACTCCACCAGGTAAAGTTAAGTAGGTAATTTAGCACATAAACTCGGAAAAACTCAGAGGTGCGAGGCCAGACTCGAAACAACGACCCTCAGCTTGTGAGGCCTCAGGTTAAACCACTAAGCCACCACGACTTGAGGAGTATGTCTGTCAAATTTAAAGTCTAGTCTTAGGCGTAGTTTGTTAGCAAGTCAGTCTCGGTGTTAAAAGGAGTAGAGTATTATTCTAAGGAGCATGCCAATGGATCGAAACGTCTAGACATGAATATGAAATAACGAAACAAATTTGTTTACTTTAACCGTGTAAACATTAATTTAGATATTACATAAACAATTAATGGACTTGTAAAGTTTACCGTTTAAACCTCAAGGGCTTTAGAACTAATTTATATTGGGCAATATTCATCATAGAGCTTTATTTATATATTTCTTTCTCTTCTCATGCTAGTAAAGTTGGTATTTATGCTGGATCTAGGCGACATAAAATTAATTTTTATGCTTTATTGCATAAAATAAAATCGTTTTATTAATTTATATTTTATGTAAAACTTAAAATCAATCAAATAAATCAATAAAACTATTTTTTAATTATATGGTAATGCATGAAAAATAAAAGGTCGTCTCGGGTAAAAATAGCTCGTTTTATGCTCTTGTTGTACAATACTATTATTGTGCTGCGCCCGGTCTTAGAATAGGACGGACCCATATTTCTTGTGAGAGTTGTAAAAGCAGCTAAGGGACTTGATGTGAAAGTGGACAGCAGCGCTCTCCTTTGCTTACTACGAACTCCGGACTCCAGTACTGCTGCATAGAAGGGAAAACCACCAGTCGTTGAACCAACCTTTTGCTAATAAAAATCTTTCTAATATATAAAATTTCGGGTCAAAAAATGGTGACCAAATCCTTCGGAACGGCTTGACCGATTTTATGTTTTTTTTTGTGTATATTCGGTAGGTTTGAAAATAGGATGTACCTAAACTATTTTTCATACTTCTACGTGGACGGAGTCGCGGGCAACAGCTAGTATAGGCTTTAGCCCCCCCTTTTAGGCCGGCAACGCACCCACAGTCCTAAAAATGCTATGTGTCTATGGGCGGCGGTGATTACTTACCATCAGGAGACCCTCATGCTCATTTTCCAGCTATTTGACATAAAAAAATGGAATAGTTATAGTTTTAGTATTATATTGCAATGCCCTTGCAGGGTGCATGGTTGAAAGACTAATAATGTATAACACTAACACTATGTAATTTTACATAATGTGAGAAATAAATCATTTGAGTTTGAATTTGAATTTGAGTTTGAGAAACAAAAAGATAATTATGTTTACAGTTGTGGCTTCTAGAGAACTGCGCACTATCCTTTTGTTTTGAATGTTCACTGTGAACTAAAGCTAGCGACAATTGCGTTGGCCCCATGTATTCCTGTTGCTTTCCGCATTTTCTACCATTTGAAACGCGAACTAGGTCGCTGCAGGTCAACCGGCTGTCTGGCGGTTTGCCAAAATAATACAAACAGCGTATTAGTTATGACAATTTGTTCTGAAGGGATAGCTGGATGGAAATTAGGCTTTCATTTGTTTTTATGGAAAATGAATTTTGAAAACAATATTCTCTTGGGGATATTTTCACAAATAGTTTGCAGGTGGTAGGTGGATCCCATAGAGCTTATGGGAACGGAAGCAATGCCATGCCCTCGGTGCCGCTCTGCTTTCAGAGCATGACATGAGTTCGTGTGAGCTAACTTTGGGGGCGGCAGACGTGAGCTTGCCTTCGGAATCCAAAAACTTAATGGTTACTTGACCTGAAACATAAATTTCAGAATTAAACTATTATTATTTTATTTATGACGGTGGAAGCAGTCTACACTTCCACTGAACGTAGATAATAGTTAGTGTTTGGTTTTGTAACTAAGGGACCCCATACATCCCTGTATTATTATTATTATTATTTTTTGTATTTAATTGTATACTGTAGTTTTTAAGTATTTAATTTGTAATTATTTTATGTTGAAAAAATGACTTTTGCCAAATATCTTGCAGCGCATTCTTCTTGGCAATGATGGTCTTTCCGAAAGCGCTGGTAGTTTAAACAATGAGGTGTAAAAGTGCCCATTGCGGCCTATTTACTGAATAAATGATTTGAAATTCAGAATTTTGGAATTTGAAATTTGAGGACCTTGTGCAAGGTGCGCCCGGATTGCTACCACCATCTTGCTCGCTAATCCTGCCGTGAAGCAGCAGTGCTTGCACTATTGTGTTTCGGCGTGGAGAGTAAGACAGCCGGTGAAATTACTGGCACTTGAGGTATCCCATCTAGGTTGGCAACGCATCTGCAATCCCCCTGATGTTGCAGATGTTTATAGGCAGTGGTGATCTCTTACCATCAGGATACCCACTTGCACGTTTTCCATCCAGTCGAAAAAAAAAAATTTGAAAAATCTTCTCTTCTTTGTCAGATACTCGAGGCACGTAGCACGTCGAACAAAGTCTACGCCAGTTTTCCCTGGCTGTCGTTTTGCTGGCCGAAGTGTTGAGAGGAGTATTTTTTAGGATTCTTTGGAAAATCTCTCAAAGATCTCTAAACGACTACTGCAATACGAATTGGTAAAGGTTTGTACATAGGCACACGTCGTTGTTATTGACTGAAGGAAATACAAATTTCTAATAATACGTAAATAAACTTAATTTATTTTTACTCATAAGTAGTAGCATATCTTGAAGTAAATCGCAACATAGTTAATTTTAACCAACTCTCTACGTTTCGGCCACATTGTGGCGAGGTTACTATTGGCTACGGCCGCTGCGATCTAGTCGAAACGTCGTGGTGTTTAGCAGTACACATATTCAAGCCGCATTCATACAAACTTACGTAGTTAATTTTGATGAAATATGAAATGAAGCCCACAAAAAGACATTCACAACTGTTATGTTACAAATTGTCATGTTTCACGCGATAAATAAATTCAATGCGGACAAAGTCGCGGGCAGAAAGCTAGTCCTAAATATTTCTGCAGGTATACTATTGAGCAAGAGCTTTATTGTAGCCTAGACAAGCGTGCTCTAAAATTATTTATTAATATTTCAATTGTACCTCGTTGAAAACTTATATCCATAATTTGGTGAATACGAGTATGTAGGTATAAACTGTACCTACTGCGTGAAAAGTATTCTGAATCAAAAATTTCGATGAAAAACCTTTTCAATGGTATTCGGTTAAACTATTGAAATATTCCTAATTGTTCTAAAGACACCTTGTACATTTCAATAAAATAAAAATCTTCTAACAAAATCAACAGCTAAAACAGCTTAACAATGTAATCTAATCAAAAATTAAACAAACCAATAATCTCCGTAGCAATCTATACATTCGCATCTATACATAATTACGTAGTACTTTCAATTATGCAAAAGCTCTTGAGCAATGTTATTATTACATCAATTTACATAAGAGCATTCCCGGGCCATGTCAAACATTACTATGTAAACGGAACACACGGAGCGAAGGCACACATATGAACGCGCTTCGGATTAAAAAAAACATGTGCACAGTAAGTGCATTATGGTTTTCTATCATATTCTTATCGTATTTTATCGGAGAAGTTCTTATAATACGGTATTTTACAACTGTTGAATTTGCCATATCCTTTATAATTATTATCATAAAAATATAGATACACAGACAATGTTTAGCAAAGAGAAAAATTAATTCGGTTGAAAATTTAATTTATAGCGATTTTTTAAAAAAATAATATATCTGTCTCTTTCTCAAACGCTTTTCTCTATACAGCAAGTATGGCGCTACTTGCTTGTGACGTCATATGCAAGTAAGTATTTCTCTGTTCAATCTTGAAATTCAAATCTTTATAACTCTGTTATATTTAAAGATGTCTTAAAAAAAAATCTGTAGACAAAGATCCTGCCTGAAGTAGGTATAGTGGTTACTCATTACGGGCGTGAAAAGCCTGCCACAGTGTTGCGTAGTCCCGTTTTGTTCGGAAAAAAGGGAGGAGAAAGGTTTCCGAAAGACATAACTGTCTCAAAACACAGACATTCATTGCCCCGTAATGCACATTTGCCATAATTCATTTCAGGTATTGCAAAATATTCACAAGATTATTCTAATTATAAATAAACCCGCGTAGCGTAAAAACAATGATATTTGACATTTCGGAGACCTCACGTACACTAGCGCCTCTAGCGGCGAATTCATACGCGATAGCCCTCATTAGTTTCAGTACTCATCTTGCAGCCGTACATTTTTCTTTTATTATAATAAAGTTGCATGTAAATGGATCTCAAAATGTGACTCATTTAAGAAGATAGAATACTCGTAGAACACTTCGGGTGCCGTCATTTTCCGATTGATATCCGACTTTTGCCGATGCAAAACCATTATGCGAAACCTCTCTATTTGCGAGCTTTTTAAAAAATATGACTACCTACATTAAAATGGAATTCAACTTTTTTGCATAACTTAGCCACTTTCTACTATTAAGAGAGTAAACTTCCATATCGTGCTCGGTTTTAGAATAGGACTGACCCTTCTTCCCATGGATGTTGTAAAAGGCGACTAAGGAATTTGGCGTGAGAGTGGGCAGTAGCGCTCTCTATTCATCATCATATCAGCCGTCGGACGTCCACTGTTGGTTATGGCTCGTGGCCTCTCTCTTCAGAGACCTCCATTTGCTTAGTTAGATTGAAAGCGACCTGCATTCACCGTTAACCTGAGGCTTAAACCAGGTGATCCGCCCATCTCGTTGGTGGACGTCCTATACTGCGCTTGCCGATACCTTGTCTTCATTCGACCACTTTTCGGTCCCAACAGCCATCTGTTCCCCGTGTTATATGGCCACTTCAACAAGCTAATTTGCTTTCTCTATTGTCAACTAAGAACTTCGGTCTTCAGCACTGCGGTTTGTCTGGCAAGGGAAAACCACCATATTATTTTCATTAGTCATTGATCATGAAGGTTCACTGCGATTATTACTGATTCCAAGAGTACAGGTAAAAAGGTTTCGGATTCACTGATCTGGTTCATTGATATTGGGACCCGCTTTGTAAGGCCAGTCCCGATAAATTATCTCTATACAAATAACCAACAATAGACCGCTATGTTTCCGTACCATTAAAAACCAATTACACGACATGCGTCTTCATATTCTTGTCCAAATTACCAAATTTGTAAACGCAACCTTATCCCATAGCATCATAAATTTGTCGAAATGTTCGTTTCGTGACGTTATTAGAGTTAATCGCATGGCTGCTCTGTTTCCACGACACTTCTACCGTAAAAAAGGGCGTAAGTGTCCAGAAATTGTAAATACTTAGGGCCTTTTATGACGGAGAAAGAAAATTACAGTAATGCTAACGTGAAATTGTCTCTGAACACACGTCTAAGTAGATTGCTGGAATTACAAAGTACACAGTGGAACGAGTTCGATGTTTGTTTTGAAAAGTCTCACTGTAGCCGTTTAGTAATTTTCATCACACTTGCTCGTAAACAGTGTCATAACATGCAGGCTACCTTGGTTGCAACCCCCCAAATAAAACCCTCGACCTTAATGTGCTTGTCATGAAACCCGTGGTCGGTAAATGAGTCATTTCCCCGTACTAATCTTCATGTCATGAAGCCCAAGGTCGGTAAATGAGTTTGTTACTGCATGGTGTGCTGCTACTCCGTGCGCGCGCTGCACACGCACGCCATGCACATGCTGCGGAGGGGGAGGGCGGCGGGCTGCTGGCGCTGCCAAGAGCGCAGTTAGCGGTATCGGCAATTTTTGAAAAAATATTAGTTTTTCTTTTACAAATATACAATTTTACTCGCAAATGTGATGAAAAACATTGTATGTCGCACGGGCGGTACTAGAATTACGAACATCGGCTCATTAAAGCCTCAGTCTTCGACTTCGGGCTTCTAATAGACTCTCGTTCGTAATTCCTTATTTACCGCCTTAAGACACAATGTACTATTTTGACAGGCTCCTACTACTCTTTCGGTAGTTAAAGAGTTTTCAAGAGATTTCTTATTTCTAAGACCTGCTAGCCGGTTACAAACTATACCCTAATTAGTCTAACATCTGGTAGCATTGTGAGCATTAAGAGCTTGCGAGGATGTCTTCGTCATGAACCAATAGAAACGCTTCGTTTACTTTCGCTGCATGAAATGAAGTCAAAGTCAAAGTCAAAATATCTTTATTCAATTTAGGCTATAACAAGCACTTATGAATGTCAAAAAAAAATCTACCACCGGTTCGGAAAAACCTCTGCTGAGAAGAATCCGGCAAGAAACTCAACGAGGTATATATATTTTTTTTAAACAGATTTACAATATTATTAAATGATATGTATAAATCACAAGTATTTAACACAACTTTATTTTTAACACAGTAGGTTCGCTATTTGAAGGGATCGCTAATGCGGATCGGAATTATTTCAAAATATCCCTGTCCGTGATATAATCATTAACTTTATAATACGCCTTTGATATTAATGTCTTCTTGACAATAGATCTGAATTTTGTATCCGTTTCATTTATAATATTTTTTTGGAATTTTATTATAAAAACGTATGCAATTTCCCAGAAAAGACTTTGGTTTTAGCCAGTCTGTAAGATGGAACTTTAAGCTTCCCTGTGTTTCTAGTAGCCTTTGGCTTATCGACGTTAGTGGGAAAATCACATATGTTCTTCCCAACATACATGATTGCTCAACATTCATGAAGCGCTCCTATTGGTTCATGAAAAACACATTCCCCACTACGCATCCTCGCACATCTCTGGTGGGAATGCAGCCTTATAGCTTAAAGGGCAAGGGCTTAAAAACGGCAATTCCCAGTTTGTTGTCAGTTGTCCACTTGTGAATAAAGCTTGCGGGCAACTATGGCCATATTGTTACAGTATGATTACTTGGAGTTGACACTTGACAGATGGGCGTGCCTTCAGTCAATTTTCAACTTTGACGTCATACAAATAAAATAGTTTTTACATAATCTGTAAACGTGGGTAGCGGTATACTAAAAATGGCTTTATTTGTATGACGTCAAAGTTGAAAATTGACTGAAGGCACGCCCATCTGTCAAGTGTTAACTCGAATTAATCAAACTGTAACGCGCTGATGCTCGCGATCGCATTATCATCTGTTTCTACCCTCGTCTTATACCGTGTGACAGAAAGGAATAGATAAAACGATTGTGATTCCAAGTGCATTAGACAAAGGCCTCAAGCTCTAGGAAGTGCAAAATTTCAACTTCGTTTCTTGCCGTCTCGCTCACGCTAATATTATTAGTGCATTCACTGCCACCTGACTTCCACTGGTGCCACCGACGCACATGTGTATGTATGTATGTAAACTCTTTATTGTACAAAGGAAAATAAACAAAACACAATTGACAAACTTTGAGATACTTGTACAAAGGCGGACTTATCCCTTTAAGGGACATCTACCAGTCAACCTTTGTACAAGTATCTCAAACCTTGTCAATTGTGTTTTGTTTATTTTCCTTTGTACAATAAAGAGTTTACATACATACATACACATGTGCGTCGGTGGCACCAGTGGAAGTCAGGTGGCGGTGAATGCGCTAATAATATTAGCATGAGCGAGACGGCAAGAAACGAAGTTGAAATTTTGCACTTCCTAGAGCTTGAGGCCTTTGTCTAATGCACTTGGAATCACAATCGTTTTATCTATTCCTTTCTGTCACACGGTATAAGACGAGGGTAGAAACAGATGCTAATGCGTTTGATTAATTCGAGTTAACACTTGTCAGATGGCGTGCCTTCAGTCAATTTTCAACTTTGACGTCATACAAATAAAGCCATTTTTAGTATACCGCTACCCACGTTTACAGATTATGTAAAAACTATTTTATTTGTATGACGCCAAAGTTGAAAATTGACTGAAGGCACGCCCATCTGTCAAGTGTTAACTCCAAGTAATCATACTGTAACAATATGGCCATAGTTGCCCGCAAGCTTTATTCACAAGTGGACAACTGACAACAAACTGGGAATTGCCGTTTTTAAGCCCTTGCCCTTTAAGCTATAAGGCTGCATTTCTACCAGAGATGTGCGAGGATGCGTAGTGGGGAATGTGTTTTTCATGAACCAATAGGAGCGCTTCATGAATGTTGATGTTAGGAAGAACATATGTGATTTTCCCACTAACGTCGATAAGCTAAAGGCTACTAGAAACACAGGGAAGCTTAAAGTTCCATCTTACAGACTGGCTAAAACCAAAGTCTTTTCTGGGAAATTGCATACGTTTTTATAATAAAATTCCAAAAAAATATTATAAATGAAACGGATACAAAATTCAGATCTATTGTCAAGAAGACATTAATATCAAAGGCGTATTATAAAGTTAATGATTATATCACGGACAGGGATATTTGGAAATAATTCCGATCCGCATTAGCGATCCCTTCAAATAGCGAACCTACTGTGTTAAAAATAAAGTTGTGTTAAATACTTGTGATTTATACATATCATTTAATAATATTGTAAATCTGTTTAAAAAAAAATATATATACCTCGTTGAGTTTCTTGCCGGATTCTTCTCAGCAGAGGTTTTTCCGAACCGGTGGTAGATTTTTTTTGACATTCATAAGTGCTTGTTATAGCCTAAATTGAATAAAGATATTTTGACTTTGACTTTGACTTCATTTCATGCAGCGAAAGTAAACGAAGCGTTCTATTGGTTCATGACGAAGACATTTCTCGCAAGGCATCTGTTACACACAGCGCTATCTATCCCAGAAAAGACTTTGGTTTTAGCCAGTCTGTAAGATGGAAACTTAAGTTCTCCCTGTGTTTCTAGTAGCCTTTGGCTTATCGACGTTAGTGGGAAAATCACATATGTTCTTCCTAACATACATGATTGCTCAACATTCATGAAGCGCTCCTATTGGTTCATGAAAACACATTCCCCACTAACGCATCCTCGCACATCTCTGGTAGAAATGCAGCCTTATAGCTTAAAGGGCAAGGGCTAAAAACGGCAATTCCAGTTTGTTGTCAGTTGTCCACTTGTGAATAAAGCTTGCGGGCAACTATGGCCATATTGTTACAGTATGATTACTTGGAGTTAAACACTTGACAGATGGGCGTGCCTTCAGTCAATTTTCATCTTTGGCGTTACAAATATAAATAGTTTTTACATAATCTGTAAAGTGGGTAGCGGTATACTAAAAATGGCTTTATTTGTATGACGTCAAAGTTGAATGATGAATGGCACGCCCATCTGACAAGTGTTAACTCGAATTAATCAAACGCATTAGCATCTGTTTTACCCTCATCTTATACCGTGTGACAGAAGGAATAGATAAAACGATTGTGATTCCAAGTATTAGACAAAGGCCTCAAGCTCTAGGAAGTGCAAAATTTCAACTTCGTTTCTTGCCGTCTCGCTCATGCTAATATTATTAGCGCATTCACCGCCACCTGACTTCCACTGGTGCCACCGACGCACATGTGTATGATGTATGTAAACTCTTTATACAAAGGAAAATAAACAAAACACAATGACACAAGGTTTGAGATACTTGTACAAAGGCGGATTTATTCCTTTAAGGGATCACCATACCTTTGTACAAGTATCTCAAACCTTGTCAATGTGTTTTGTTTATTTCCTTTGTACAATATAGAGTTTACATACATACATACACATGTGCGTCGTCTGGCACCAGTGGAAGTCAGGTGGCGGTGAATGCGCTAATAATATTAGCATGAGCGAGACGGCAAGAAACGAAGTTGAAATTTTGCACTTCCTAGAGCTTGAGGCCTTTGTCTAATGCACTTGGAATCACAATCGTTTTATCTATTCCTTTCTGTCACACGGTATAAGATGAGGGTAGAAACAGATGCTAATGCGTTTGATTAATTCGAGTTAACACTTGTCAGATGGCGTGCCTTCAGTCAATTTTCAACTTTGACGTCATACAAATAAAGCATTTTTAGTATACCGCTCCACGTTTACAGATTATGTAAAAACTATTTTATTTGTATGACGCCAAAGATGAAAAATTGACTGAAGGCAGCCCATCTGTCAAGTGTTAACTCCAAGTAATCATACTGTAACAATATGGCCATAGTTGCCCGCAAGCTTATTCACAAGTGGACAACTGACAACTTGAATTGGGTTTTTAAGCCCTTGCCCTTTAAGCTATAAGGCTGCATTTCTACCAGAGATGTGCGAGGATGCGTAGTGGGGAATGTGTTTTTCATGAACAATAGGAGCGCTTCATGAATGTTGAGCAATCATGTATGTTAGGAAGAACATATGTGATTTCCCACTAACGTCGATAAGCCAAAGGCTACTAGAAACACAGGGAAGCTTAAAGTTCCATCTTACAGACTGGCTAAAACCAAAGTCTTTTCTGGGAAATTGCATACGTTTTATAATAAAATTCCAAAAAAATATTATAAATGAAACGG
>NC_133477.1:18440107-18454927 GCF_025370935.1 Choristoneura fumiferana | reverse complement strand
TTTTATTTGACGGATAAATGTGACGCCGTCTCCGTCTATTCGAAACAAAAACAAACAGAGACGGCATCACATTTTATCCGAACAAATTAATTTAATGAATGCATAATAAAACAGGGTCTCATAGATTGAAAATTGCGTAGGTACTAATAGTTTTTTTTTTAATAAACTTAAGCCGTTTGACCGTGTGACGTTTCTTTAACCCTGAGAACTGATTATACTGAACTGAGAACTGGTTTATTACTAGGTACACAAGAGCGGGTTCTGAGGGAGTTGTGTATGCAAAATTAGAGGACCGCATTGTTTGAATAGTTTGAACTCAGAAAAGCTTGAAAATTATGATTCTGAATGTTGCCAGGAGGTCCAGTGGTCCATTTTTTTATTATGATAGTTCAATTGTCATTTAATATGGGATAGTTCGAGTTCCATCATGGTTTTTTATTATTCGATCGGATGGCAAACGAGCAAGTGGGTCTCTGATAGTAAGAGATCACCACCACCCATAAATCATCTGCAACACAAGGGGCCATTGAATTGCACATGCGTTGCCAAAACTAGAGCCTAAGATGGGATACCTCAAGTGCCATTAATTTCACCGGCTGTCTTACTCTCCCCGCCGAAAACAACAGTGCAAGCACTGCTGCTTCACGGCAGGATTAGCGAGCAAGACTGGTGGTACAATCCGGGCGGACCGCTTGCACAAGTCCTATCGCCTATGGTTTGGTTGTTTAGTCTCGGCCGTTAAACACTACTTTTCACTTTGAATGCGAGGAAAAAAAACGACGTTCTATACAAAGTTACAATATTACTTTCTTACAACGTACGCTCAATACGAGTAATGGACATCTATTCTAAATTCAAACGGCAACAAAAAAAACTGCAGTTTTTTTTTTGTTGTAAAGTGACGCTTTCCGCAGACGATATCCGGCAACAAGCTGACGTAAACGGGATGCGAGTGGCATTATGGCTATAGGCAAGACCGGAAAAGTAGAGAGGAGACCTATGGCCGAAGACGGGCGCTATAAAGGCTGTTATAGATAGATAGATAGATAGAAAGTGACGCTTTAAATGCTTGCATATTTAGCCAACAGATTCAAACTTGAAAACTATTTTTAAATTAATTGAACTATGCACAATAAAAATAAATTAAATATGTTCATTTTAGTAATCATAAATCGTGTTTCAAATTGTTTAAATCAAAATCGACCGATCGTTCGATCGTCGATTAAATCGTTTTTGTTATATTTTTGCACAGTTTTAATTTTGAGGTTATTTCCACGCCATAAAAATGTCTATATACAATCAATCAAAATGGCGATAATCCTCCATTCACAAATACCATGACTGGCTTTTTAAGGGTTTCCAGAGTAAATAAAAAAAAAAACTTTAGTCCCTAGAGATTAATAAGAAGCTTCTCGATATGCAGAGACTTAATATAACATTTTAAGAGCATGAGAAGTGAAAAGAGTATTCAAGTCAAGTCCAAATATCTTTATTCAATTTAGGCCAAAACAAGCACTTTTGAATGTCAAAACAAAATCTACCACCGGTTCGGAAAAACCTCTGTTGAGAAAAATCCGGCAAGAAACTCAACGAGGTATATTTTTTTAAACAGATTTACAATATTATGAAATGATATCTATATATCACAAGTATTTAACACAACTTTATTTTTAACACAGTAGGTTCACTATTTGAAGGGATCGCTAATGCGGATCGGAATTATTTCCAAATATCCCTGTCCATGATATAATCATTAACTTTATAATACGCCTTAGATATTAATGTCTTCTTGACAATAGATCTGAATTTTGTATCTGTTTCATTTATAATATTTTTTGGAATTTCCCAGAAATGACTTTTTGGATTTAGCCGTCTGTAAGATGGAACTTTAAGCTTCCCTGTGTTTCTAGTAGCCTTTGGCTTATCGACGTTAGTGGGAAAATCGACATATGTTCTTCCTTACATACATAATTATTTCAAAAACATATTATATTGCGTTCGAGTGCCATATCTATCCTATCCTGTTGTAATACATCGTCGTTATTCCTTGCATGACGCTCGGAGAGTGCGGCGAAACATTGTCCTCCGCCCTTTGTCTTCTTGTTTAGCCTTTTGACGCGTATTTGGACGGAAAATAATAAAAGTTCGCCTCCTTTTTTTCTGTATAAAGGATGACGTAACCTTTTTTGGAGAGTGGCCGTCTTGTTTTTTAAAAGAATATTGGGTGGTTTACTAATGTTTTGGCGAATAACGTTTGGCAACCTGTTTCATTTCGCAACTTTTCATTTCCCAACTGTTTAATACTTCTGAAGCTGTAAATATTTCAGGATTTTAATAAAACTAACCTATCCCAACCTAAAGGGCTCTACACGATGGCCCTAAAATAAATCCTGAAATATTTACAGTTTTAGAGTTTGCGAAATGAAAAGTTGCAAAATTAAACAGGTTGCCAAACGTTACGTTGCGAAATGGCAGTACTCGGAAAATTTGGTACAGTGTTTTGTGCAGGAAAGAATTTATTTGTACTTCGCTCGCAGGGATAAATTTGTGAGTTTTCATGATCAATTTCATCTAATGATAAAACATTACGGACCGTAATAATAATAAAACGAAGAGTGCCTTAGTGAACCTTTTTTCAAATGTTTAATACCGCTACTGTATATAGTTAATTTATTTGCTGACCCAATTTAAGGTAAAAATTGTTCTCATTGATTTTGTGCGTACGAGCGGTTAAGATCACTCACTGCGTGCACCGTATCCGCTCCTTTACTTATAAAATTTGTTAAAGAAATGTCATTCATTATATTTGAAAGCCGTGGTGGCCGAGTGGTTTGACCTATGGCCTCTCAATCAGAGGATCGTGGGTTCAAACCCCGGCTCGCACCTTCATCGCAATTCATGTGCGGAATTACATTTGAAATTTACCACGAGCTTTACGGTAAAGGAAAACATTGTGAGGAAACCTGCACAAACCTGCGAAGCAATTCAATGGTGTGTGTGAAGTTCCCAATCCACACTGGGCCCGCGTGGGAACTACTGCCCAAGCCCTCTCATTCTGAGGGGAGACCTGTGCCCTGCAGTGGGACGTATATAGGCTGGGATGATATTTGAAAGACCACCAAGTTTCAGTTTTCACGCTGACGCATTTCGAACTCAATCAGAGTTCATCAACAGATCATATTACCCATGCATGCATGCTTGTTGCTCTGATGATAAGCTCTGATTGAGTACGAAACACATCAGCGTAGTGTTGCGGTGGTGATGGGCTCATTTGTGTGAGTATATGTGTCCTTACAGCGTGAAGGCAGAGGATCTGCATGAACACACATTTGCTGTATAGACGTAGCTATCGTAAGATCGCGGGTGAGCAAAGTAACTGTTTATAGTTTATTAATAAGGACCTCCGTAAACTAACGCCTTCAATAAATTATTAAGAATGCACTCCATTATCTCCACAACTCTGACACTCCTCTCCCATTTCTCCACTTGCAGCTTGCAATACTTAACTATTTATGTGGCAATAAGTGTTGTGCAGAGTCCGTACATTAAGGCATTAGTCCAAGGGTACAGCCGCAGGGGACGGTGGCTGCATTAATCCTGGCTCGGTCACGCGCACACCCGCTGGGGTATTGATTTGTGGACATTAATAAGTAAAATAGTTGATAGAGGGAGGGCGTTCGGTAAATAATGCAGTAGGATCCCGGAGCTTCTGCCGTTCGTGATCAAAAAGTGAGGGTATATTTCAGTAGTGAATAAGATGTTCAATGTCATAAACCCCCGACTTTGTCACTTCAAAGTTCAATACCTCAAAAACGGCTACGTCGATTTTGATGAAACATGTCTAAGAACCATTGCTAGAAAAACTGCTTTCAAACAAAAAGACTGCATTCAAATCGGTCCACCCGTTTAAGAGCTGCGGTGCTACAGACAGACACACAGACACACATAGCAATCAAACTTATAACACCCCTCTTTTTGCGTCGGGGGTTAAAAATAAGTTTGTGTTAAAGTTTCGTTTTTAGTACAACCTTTTCTTGGTGCCTTTACTTGTATTGTCATCTAAACTACATTTCCGTACCGAATTTCAAGTCCTTTCATATTCCTTTCTTTGAAGTCGGCTCAACATAGAAATCCAGCGATTATACCTTTTTATAAAACTTTCATGTCTCATCCCATCTTAGGCCTCTAGGTTGGCAACGCATCTGCATACCCCTGCTGTTGCAGATGTTTATGGGCGGTGGTGATCTCTTACCATCAGGAGACCCACTTGCTCGTTTGCCATCCAGTCGAATAAAAAAAAATGTCTATTAAATAAAATAAAAAATACTACGCGTGTGTTTCACAACGAGGATGTTGAAATTAAAATGTGACTACCCATTTAATAAGGCTCTGACTGTTCATCTTCTTGTGTAGAATTAATTTCTCCAAAATCTGATTATGGCCTTTCCAAACCAATGGCTCGTTACAGATTTGCTGCCGCGAACATTTAATTATGTCGTTAAACATGATAATGTTGCATACATAATCGAGTTAATAAAATGTAACATCCAAATTTAATGATTATTAATGAGCAAACAAAATACTCATACCAAAGTAATTAATTAACACCTGGCAAATAATGCAATGCACGTAGTTAAACGTGAATATATTTTTTTTTATTATTACACACAAAGCGATTTTACATTTTTAGCAGTATGGTGGTAGTACCTTGTGCAAGGTCCGCCCGTATTGCTACCACCATCTTGCTCGCTGATCCTGCCGTGAAGCAGCACAGCGCTGTTGTTTTTCGGCGTGGAGAGTAAGACAACCCCCTGGTGTTGCAGATGTTTATGGGCGGTGGTGATCTCTTACCATCAGGCGACCCACTTGCTCGTTTGCCATCCAGTTGAAAAAAAAATTTTTTTCGCTGATTTTCCCTTATTTCCTAGTTTAAGTTTGATTTTTGGTAAGAGGCTTGTGTTAAAAACATCTTTTTACGCCTATTATTTTATGCCACCTTTCCTTTCTCGCTCTGACCGTTACGATAACTTACTGACTTTGTACTATAACAGTTTCAAGTTGAAGTCACTTGAATGAATCACATCTGAAATCAAGTTGCTAGCACAGATAATAAATCACTGTGACAGCGAGCGCACTGCAAGTGCGCCCGCGAGACAGTTTAAAGTGCTTTGCTTCGAGAGCTCCCATTGGTTATGTGTTAGTTATGACGCTCTGGCTGTACTGATATTAGTTTCTGAATTCTGAGAAAGAAAGTCAAGATCTTGAGTTTTTTTTTTGTTAAAGTACCTACTTTGAAGCTGAATTACTATTTTAAGTATAACCTTACGTGAATTTTAGTGTAAAATAGTACTAAACGCAACAGTTGTATAAGAGGGGTCAAAAAGGCGAGTGGCGTGGGTTACAATGTGAGCGTAACAAACATCGTAACCCACTGTGAAGACTAAACAAATAGACATACAATTATGTACACACCTACGAGAGAAAAAATAACCCTTACGCAGATTGATCTGGCCGAAAACAACTTTTAGACTTATAAAAACAAAAACTTAGCAAGTCTCACTCAATAAATTCGGACTTGTTCGTAAATAAACTCAACGGAAAAACTTCGTCAGCTGTCACTACTACTTAGAAGAAAATATTTTCATATCCATCTTAATAAAAAAACATTGGAACAAGAAAAGGGCATTAATAATAAGACCTTATCCCAGACGAAGTACAAATTCAATTGTGTTTTTCTTATACGAAGTCGGAAACAAATTATCGGGTATTTCGGTTTGGAAAAATATATATTTTTATACCCCTTTAAGAAATTGAAAGGGCTTCGGAAAGAGCTATGCCCAGAATATCTGCGCAATCGTTTTTTTTTTGATGCATTACAATTAAAATATTCTATATACCTAAGTGGCAGTGGGCTGGGCGTGTTGCTTTAAGAACTGGCTATTGGGGCCAATGTGTTCTTGAGTGGCGACAACATAAGTTTTTTTTTTTTTTACTAAGTCAAATAAAATTTAAAAAGTATTACAGTTGTAATTCAATTCACTGAAGAATTTTATTTAAATATCTAAAAACAGTAAATAAAAACAAAAAGTTATTCATTTATGAAATATTTATGAAGCCGTGGTGGCCTAGTGGTTTGACCTATCGCCTCTGAAGCAGAGTGTCGTGGGTTCAAACCCCGGCTCGCACCTCTGAGTGTTTCGAAATTCATGTGCGGAATTACATTTGAAATTTACCATGAGCTTTACGGTGAAGGAAAACATCGTGAGGAAACCTGCACAACCTGCGAAGCAATTCAATGGTGTGTGTAAAGTTCCCAATCCGCACTGGGCCCGCGTGGGAACTACGGCCCTAGTCCTCTCATTCTGAGAGGAGGCCTGTGCCCAGCAGTGGGACGTATATAGGCTGGGATGATGATACATTTATGCAAAAGTTAATACTTTATCCATCCATCGGCTCAAAGAATCTCGGACATGTGAGACTTCGGCCCATCGACTTGCAAAAAGGTGAGATTTGGGTGATGATGACAGATAGAAGCTAGTTGAAACACGTTAATGCCCGAATAACAGGGGAATTAAGATATGAGTATAGGCTTTGCTACTGCAAGGAGCACAACTCAAACCGGTCTGGACGTCCCACGTAATAACACGGCGCACAAAAATCAGAGTTTTCAATTCAAATGTCACATCGGTTCTCCTGTACGGGTGTGAGACCTGGCTCGTCAAGAAAGCAATCACCAGTAAACTCCAGGTTTTTGTGAACAAGTGTTTGCGTCGCATATTAGGAGTTTATTGGCCACGAACCATTACAAACACTAGACTGTGGGAGTTGACGAGCCAGAAGCCAATTGATAAGGAGATCCTATTGAGGAAGTGGCGCTGGATCGGACACGTGTTGCGGAGACCCGATGCTCATCTCGCCAAGCAAGCGCTGGAGTGGCAAGCTGCTGGTAGTAGGAGGCCAGGCCGACCCCGAATCACCTGGAGACGGTCGGTTGAGAAGGAGATCTCCCTAATTGGGTACCATTGGCGAGACCTAGAAGCCACAGCACAGGACCGTGACGCATGGAAGTCCCTACTGCGAGCCCTATGTCCCTGCTGAGGGACTACAGGAATTCATCATCATCATCATCACTGCAAGGAGACTGATGGTTACGTGACCTGAGAAGATTTTTTGGGGAAAATGGAACTGCCAACCTTACGAGTATCGCCATGAAGATGCAGCGTGAGTAGGCAAAAAGTTGACTGATGATTATGGTGACGGGCACAGGAGACTGTTAGGAATGGGGCCCGTACAGGACCATCCATTCTGGCGTTTTAGAGGCCGATGTCATACTAGACGTCTTTTGACCGGTTCTCTATCGTTTACCCGAATTTCATGTTTTAATGTTTATTCGGGCACAAACTGTACATGGTTCTTAAAAATAAACAAATTACAATTTACATAAACCAATAAAGCTGCCACCACTTACTTCCATTGCTGCCGTAATGTATCGTTTTCCATAATTTTAATTTGCCATAAAGTAATTTATTTCTGAAATAGTATTTTCTTCAGAGTTGATATTAAACAAACCTAACCTAACCTACTGCATTCTCTAAAATTACATTTTAAAAAATCCTGAAAACAGCACGGTTCTATATATTTTATTGCAAATGTTGGTATGGCAAGTGAAATTCGGGCAAATGAAATTCAGGCAAGTAAAGGTATAAATACGCTTTTGACTGACGATTATGATGCTATTTTTGATGATAACTACTTCATACAGTCCGATGTGGTAAATTATATCCCAATATACTCCCGTGCAGTAAACATACTTAAAACAAATAAAGCAATAGCCACAAAGAACCGCTTACGGCACTCCTATTAAATAGCCCATAACGTTCTCTAACTTATTATTATTGTGCTTAAACTTCTATCGGTTGGATCGGCGCCAGCGCGTCTGTGATCGACAGACAAAGTTGATTCGATTGTTTCCATAATCAATCTATTATTTGTTTCCAAGCAAAAAGCGAACAACCGAAGTAAAGCTAAATACCAGGGCATAGTTTCTAATAATTTAGTTTTAAATAGAACGCAGAATAAATTAAATACGTAAATATTATGAAATTGCATATAATCCTCAAATAACTAATATTATTAATAACATAAAGGTAAGTAACTTTTACGCCGTCAGTCCAAGATGCCAGAACGACTCTGCGCAGAACGTCCAAAGTTTCCCCGTTCCGTTTCTAATTGATTCTAATTGCGCTGGAGATATGCTACCTTATCAATTTACCTAACGAAGTGTTCTAATTTGCCAGGTTCTAGTTGGCGCGACGCCAAACATGCTGTAACGGGTACGTCACACTGTACTAGTAAGTGAGGCTGGCAGCACGTGCTTATAAAGGGTCAGATAGACTTAAGCCGAGTTTAGACTTGCAAGAAAAACCGTGCAAGTTGCATTTCATTGCGAGGCCGTAAAGCCAACGAGTTTCTAGTAGTCAATCGAGCGCCGCAATGTAACGCAACTCGCCTTTACGAGCAAATTCTTGAACTTGACGACCGGATTCCTAGGAGATACGAGTAACCAAGATAGTCGGGTGTGTAATGTTCGTTATAACGACGATTTGCTAATTTTCATTTCTCATAGCACAAATATCAGAATTTCAATCTGTCGAAATATTGAGAACGTATAAAACAATATGCACATATAAACAAATTGCCGAATTTCTCAAATCATATTATTCAATTTGCATAATGCTCTTATGCATATTAAAGTACTGTACCTATACTAATCATGCAGCATAATAATTAAAGTTCATAATTAAAAAAAAATACAAACATCGAGGATAATGATGCAAAAGTATAAACACCTGGCAAAAATCCAACAGCAACGATCATTTGTGAAGCAATATGGCCAGGCTGCTATAAAAAAAAACCTAACACCGAAGGCTAAGGTAATAAGGAATGGTAAGGAACGGTAAGGTTTCGTATTAAAATACGAATGTTTGTTCTCTAGGCAGATTTTTTTCAAACAATATTCATAGCTAATGCAATTCAGCTGCAGTAGCTGTCTACTGTCAGGCCAGCGACTCGCGTCGTGTAACTTACCCTCGCGGCGCGGGAATTACAAGTCGACCTACTTCAGTCTGTTACGGAATTTGGCGTATCGATTCTGAGTTGCGCTTTGCGAAATTATATGGCGGGCGAGCTTAGTTCGGTGCGAAGTTGGGCGGTAAGTTTATAATTTGCAATCGAGGTAAGCTAATTTAAAAGAAGGAAGAAAGAAAATAAAATTTATTTATTCACAACACAAGACGCAACAATATTATTAAATACAAAAAGACATCACGAAGCATTGACAACTATGTACCTTACGGCACTAGACTGGCGTGGCGCATCAATCATCAATATTACTTTGACACAACCCCTGTCACGGACGTCAACAAACTATAGTGAAAAGTTCACAAAACCGCGCTGTGAACTAATTTTGTGCGCTGTTTTGATGTAAGAAACATGCAGTATATACAAAGATATGAATTATGATTGGTTATTTGGAGTGTTTTTGTGAGATATGGGTGCATAGGAGAAATTCGTGTCTGTACTCCTTTCCCGTGGTCACGCAGCACGGCACGGCACGGAATGCTGAGGAAACTCTTGGCCGGTTTTGGATTTACAGTGAATAAATGAATAAAGCCAGCCATTGGGACAAGTGCAAGCGGCCTGAGTACTTCACGCACACAATAGAATTGCTTGCCAGGATGTTTTCCTTCCCCTTTAAACTCGTGATAAAATTCTATTGAAATTTCGCACATAAATTCTGAAAACTCGAAGTTTGAACACACTATCTTACTTAAGCGGCTATTGATTAAACTCCTAGAGAAGTACAACTTTAATTTAATTAGCGTTAATATTCCCCAGAGCTTTAGTTGCCTAACTGAAATAGGCTGGTTCTCTATCCCGTGGGAATTACAAAACTCCCTTCTGATTGATTATACGGGTGACACTCTTCCCCGGCCCGGATAACACCGACATGGAAATACCGGCCCTGTTTTTTGTGTACACACCCATAAAAACTGACAGGAGCTTCTATAGGCGTGTACACGAAAAACAGGGTCGGTATTTCCATCCCGGTATTATCCGGGCCGGGAAAGAGGGTCACCCGATTATACCTCCACGATCCTCAAGGTATATCAGCATCATCATCAATCATATCGGCTGGTACCCATCCCATCCCACCAATGCACAGGCCATCTCTCAGAATGAGAGTACTTGGGTCGCAGTTCCCATGCGTATTGGAACCTTCACGCACACCATTGAACTTTTTCACAGGTGTGGGGTAGGTATACTCCACCAGGTAAAGTTAAGTAGGTAATTTAGCACATAAACTCGGAAAAACTCAGAGGTGCGAGGCCAGACTCGAAACTACGACCCTCAGCTTGTGAGGCCTCAGGTTAAACCACTAAGCCACCACGACTTGAGGAGTATGTCTGTCAAATTTAAAGTCTAGTCTTAGGCGTAGTTTGTTAGCAAGTCAGTCTCGGTGTTAAAAGGAGTAGAGTATTATTCTAAGGAGCATGCCAATGGATCGAAACGTCTAGACATGAATATGAAATAACGAAACAAATTTGTTTACTTTAACCGTGTAAACATTAATTTAGATATTACATAAACAATTAATGGACTTGTAAAGTTTACCGTTTAAACCTCAAGGGCTTTAGAACTAATTTATATTGGGCAATATTCATCATAGAGCTTTATTTATATATTTCTTTCTCTTCTCATGCTAGTAAAGTTGGTATTTATGCTGGATCTAGGCGACATAAAATTACTTTTTATGCTTTATTGCATAAAATAAAATCGTTTTATTAATTTATATTTTATGTAAAACTTAAAATCAATCAAATAAATCAATAAAACTATTTTTTAATTATATGGTAATGCATGAAAAATAAAAGGTCGTCTCGGGTAAAAATAGCTCGTTTTATGCTCTCGTTGTACAATACTATTATTGTGCTGCGCCCGGTTTTAGAATAGGACGGACCCATATTTCTTGTGAGAGTTGTAAAAGCAGCTAAGGGACTTGATGTGAAAGTGGACAGCAGCGCTCTCCTTTGCCAACTACGAACTCCGGACTCCAGTACTGCTGCACAGAAGGGAAAGCACCAAAAACATTTTTATTTCAAAAAGTCTGAGATACCGTTGAACTAACCTTTTGCTAATAAAAATCTTTCTAATATATAAAATTCTCGGGTCAAAAAAGTTTGTGACTTCGGAACGGCTTGCCCGATTTTTATGATTTTATTTTGTGTATATTCGGTAGGTTTGAAAATAGGATGTACCTAAACTATTTTTCATACTTCTACGTGGACGGAGTCGCGGGCAACAGCTAGTATAGGCTTTAGCCCCCCCTTTTAGGCCGGCAACGCACCCACAGTCCTAAAAATGCTATGTGTCTATGGGCGGCGGTGATTACTTACCATCAGGAGACCCGCATGCTCATTTTCCAGCTATATGACATAAAAAATGGAATAGTTATAGTTTTAGTATTATATTGCAATGGCCTTGCAGGGTGCATGTTTGAAAGACTAATAATGTCTAACACTAACACTGTAATTTTACATGTGAGCAATAAATCATTTGAGTTTGAATTTGAATTTGAGTATGAGAAACAAAAAGATATATCGTCGCTTCGGAGGTAAAGATACTAAAGCGACATTTGACCAACTTTACAGGAGAGCGATTTAAAGTTTTTTTTTGACGAAAAAAATTCATAACTCTTTTCTTTGTGAACACATTCTAGAATTTCTAAGACTGTATGAAAGTCAATTCAGCATACTATGAACTGAAATGTATAATTTTGACCTAAGTACAATAGTTCAGGAGATAGGTGGCGCTTTAGTCATTCGTCTCCAACTTTTTTAACACAACGCAATAAGGTAAAAAGACTAAACGTAAGAATTGGTTATGTATATCATAATTTCAGATGACTAACGGGATATTTATTCTAGTTTTTTTATCTTCAATTTACTTAATGGCGTTAATCAATTTCTTATCAAACTGTGTTTAATGCTTATTCACCAATAATCAAACTATTTTACAACTGCATAATGCTTAAGCACTTATTAAATGATAATCATAAAACATTACAAATACTTAATAGACTTGCAAGTTAAATGTTTTAATATACAACATACTAATTTTTAGATTACTTTAACGAATGATCACTAATGGACCGTCTGCAGGGCTACTACGAAACTCGAAACTCGAAGTTCGTATCGTACTGTCCCTCTCGCTCTCGTATTAAATAGTATAAGTGTCAGAGGGACCGCACGACACGAACTCCGAGTTTCGAGTTTCGTAGTTAGCCCTGCAGACTTTAATCAATATTACTAAATTCAAAGGAAAAACAGGAAATTGTAGAAACTTTTAAGTTTTATTTGACATTGGTTCTTGTTATCGTGTTATCTGCCTATCGTCAACTATTGGGGGATAAAGCTGTTCGCGTCCGTGGGCTTTAGCTCTAGTTACCCACACGTGTCCCCTAGGTAGCGCCAAATGAACAACCTCATTCTGGTGGTAGGCTTCGGCCGCGGTTTGTCACCACCCACCTAACTAAGTTATGCTGCCAAACGCTGCGTGCAAACCGGTTTCGGTGCCGTCAGTTTGCTGCACCGGGTGCCTGTTCGTGGAGGGTAGCGGAATCCAAAGCACGGTGCTCCGCTGGCCGACCGCAGTTAGTAGGGGGCCCAAGTAGAGGTTTCGCCAACTTTGAAAGGCTGCCCCGTTAACTTGCGAAAAATCCCGAAGATGTGCTGTAGTGCCGGTTGGCGACCGAGGAGGGGACCCGAAAGCCGACTTTGGGGGGTTCGGGCGTCCCCGCAGTCACCAGACCAAGCTCCTTGTGTTGTGGCTCATTTTCGTGTGCTGCTGGATGAGCAGCACTGTGTCTGTTCAACTGCCGTCTTTTCTAACCTGTTCACTTTTGTCTTTCTCATCTCCTTCTTTTCTTCAGGTGAAATTACTGGCATGTGAGGTATCCCATCTTAGGCCTCTAGGTTGGCAACGCGTCTGCAATACCCCTGGTGTTGCAGATGTATATGGGCGGTGGTGATCTCTTGCCCACCGACTACCCACACTACCCAGGGTACAGCCTGGAGCATACTTTTAAGCCACGTGCTGGGGTCTGCTTGTACGTTCGTGATGACATCTGTACTCAGCGTCTCCGCAACCTTGAGGATCCTAGCTTTTCCATTCTTTGGCTACTGATGGACACTGGTGTTGAACAAACGGTTTACGCTCTGATCTATCGGTCGCACAGCGGTGACTTGGAGACGACCAGGGTCTTTGATCACTTCATTGTTACGGCACGGTTTGTGGTTCAGCAACGGTATCCGCTTGCGTAGTTGGTTTTCTTGGGGGACTTTGGACCATGCAAGAAGAGCTAGATCTCGCCCAGCTGGTTAAGCAACCGACTCGCATACCGGATGTTGCCTTGCACACGCCTAAGTGCTTGGACCTACTGCTGACGACTGATCCAGACAGGTACAATGTGTCGGTGTCTTCCCCTTTTGGGTACTTCTGACCATTGTTTGGTGAAATTTGTGTCGCAGTACACTCCTACCGATTGCTTAATCGGTACTCGGCGAGTATGGCGATACAAGTAAGCAGATTGGGATGAGATGCGTCGTTTCTTTGCTTCCTATCTATGGCAGAAAACTTGCTTTCCCAGTAACGATTCGTCGAGCTGCGCAGAAGCTGTTACCGATGTGTTGCGTCAGAGTATGGAATATTTCATTCCTTTCTCTGACGTATCCACTGGTGGCAAATCTCGCCCATGGTTTAACGCTGAGTGCGCTCAAGCTGAAGCTATTAAGCACTCTATTTGCTTACTTACTGTGGGCTGATGCTCGATGTCGCAATGCTCCGGACCGGATGTACACGTTAAGAAACAGCTCTTTAACAAAGCTGCCATGTCCTGCAAAAAGGTCAAATTTGCTTCCTACCCCTCTGAGAGTAAAGAAAAAGAAAAGAAAGAAAGAAAATACATTCCTTAAGCGTTTTCGTCCTTAGTCAAATCGGTGGAGTACAATTTCTGTCGTCCGTCACTGCCACCACTGCTGAAGTCGGATAAGTCGCTAGCTCACACTGCAGCGGAGAAGGCAAACCTGTTTGTCTCTCTGTTTGCGGAAAATTTGCGTCTTGATGATGGTAGTGTAGCGCCTCCCTCCATTTCTCACTGTGGTACGTTTAAGCAGGAGGTCAAAATACACCAAATGGAGGTTTTAAGAAACGCTGCGTTCTCTGGACGTAAATAAAACTAGGAAATAAACTATACCTGGAATTGTTTTTAAACACCTGTGCTCCGGAACTGTCTCCGGTTTTGACACGTCTGTTCAGGCTCTTCTTCCTCAAGTTGGGGCAGGTCCCGGTATCGTGGACGATTGCTAATGTGCAGCCAGTATCTACCCAAAAAGGGCAGTCGTGCCGACCCGTCGAACTATCGGCCTATCGCAATCACCTCCATACTATGTAAGGTAATGAGCGTGTATTGAATGCTAAGTTCCTGGTAGGTATATCTAGAAGGTAACGATCTCCTCAGTGACCGCCAATACGGGTTCCACCGAAATCGGTCCACTGGGGACCTTCTGGTATATGCTACTCACATTTGGTGTGAACCTGTTGAGAAGCATGGTGAAGCTCTTGCTGTGTCTCTATTCCAAGGCATTCGATAGGGTCTGGCACAGAGGCCTTCTTAGCAGGATTCCTCTGTCCTATGCTCATGGATCTCTGATTTCCTGCGGAACCGATCTAAACGAGTTGTCATTGACGAATGCTCATCTG
>NC_133477.1:18425722-18439310 GCF_025370935.1 Choristoneura fumiferana | reverse complement strand
ATAATAATAATAATTTATTCATAAACCATTGCGTGTTACATGTAATTGTGGCTGGAGCCTCTTTTTAGGTAAGAATATACCTGAAATAAGAGCCTCCGATCTTCCTTAAAAGTAGGTACAATTGCAACTAGTATTTAAACAAGCGAATCGAATTTATTAACAAATCAAATAGCTAACTTGTAAAAAAAATGAATTACACGTAATGAAATATTATGAAAAATAATTCAAAACATCCGTACTTTTTTTTTATAAAAGTTTCTTAATATTATAAATTGTTATATCCAACAAGACAAAGTCGATCTGCTGTATCATTTCTCAGGCACAACGTGATATGCCTGGCCAACTTTCACCATTTCATGACATGCCTAGGAATTTCGTGATTTGGCGGATTTTACGATCGGCCGCCGACATACGAGTAACGACGTAGCTATCATAAGGTCGCGGGTGAGCAAAGTAATTGTTTTCAGTTCTTTAAAAAAAAAATCAAATAACACAACAAAAATGAAAATGAATCAATCAATCAATGAATGATAAATGACATGTAATAATGATATTACCAATAAAAGAGTATGAGTATGAGTATTCAGTAAATAGGCCGCAATGGGCACTTTACACGTCATTTTTTAAACTACCAGCGCTTTCGGAAAGACCATCATTGCCAAGAAGAATGCGCCGCAAGAAACTTGGCAGAAAGTCATTTTTTCATAATAATATAATTACAAATCTCTAATCTCTATGTATATACTTGTGTTCTCTGTACTGTTAACTGTATTGGTGTGCAATAAAGAGTTATTGTATTGTATTGTATTGTACAAATAAAATACCTCAAAACTATAATATTATAAAATTAAAGAAAAAAAATACAAAAAATTATAATAATTATAATCGTCCGGAGGTTCCTCACTCTGCGGCCCTGACCACCGGTAGCTTGGGCCCTGCCCCGTTACCGGCGGCAAACTAGGTTAGGTTTTTATAATATTTTTATTTTGTATGTACTTTTCTGTATTTTACTTTTTATAACTATTATAAAAACCACAACCTAAGAATGAAAGAAAAATAAAGAACATAATAATAATAATTGATATTTACCTCCGCAAAGTAACGCCTAATTCAATAAATTATTTAAACTCTACCCTTTGTCTGTTCTACTAGTTTTGAAATTACCTGGTATTACAGATCCCTATCCAATGCTATGTTACAATAAAATCGGCTTTCTATCCCATTTTTTATCGTTAATGTGAAAAGTTGGAGCAACTAGCATGGCGCGTAATGAGTTCATGTCAGAGTACTAGCGTGTTATCATTTGCTATACAAGTAAACAAAGCAGTAAAAATAAGTTGCTGTTATTTTCGTTTTAAATAAAAGTTTTTTACCCGTCTGCCGAAAGAGGGTTATTTTTTTCAAATTTCAAATTTCTACTTTTTTTTACATCTAAAAATATGGTATATAATAGGTTTTGATCCCCCGGCAATTTGTATGGAAACACCTGTTTTTTATCACCGCTCCTTGGGGTAGCAAAACCTGAGTATTTGATATTAATTTCAGCTTGATAACTCTACGCGTTTTTGAGACAAAAGGCTTTGACAGACGGATGGACGCTTAGGGTCGCATATCTTAAAAGAAAAAAATGGAACCCTGATACTATAAGGGTTATGCTTAGGATCACTTTTTTGTCTGTCTGGCATCAGACAATATCCTTTTTCGCCGGAACGCGTGGAGGCATTAATATCAAATACTCAGATTTAGCTACCCCTCGAAACATTTTAAAAACAAACTTCCAAGGCAATCAAAAAATACAGCCATTGGTTATGGTGTTTTAATACAAATAGCCGTAACCAAAAAACCTAGAGGATACCGGTTGTCCTTGAAACTTGAAATTTGAACAACCAGTAAGAAAAGTTATGTACGCAAACGCTTTATTGTAAAAAAATACAATTGACAAACTGAGATACTTGTACAGAGCCGGACTTATCCCTTTAAGGGATCTCTACCAGTCAACCTTTGAGTAGATGAGAAGAGCAATATTAGGGATTGACAAAGAGTGAGTTTAAGAGTCAAAAATAGTGGAAGCTACAATTACATTTCAGGACATCCTCAAACACACCGACAGAAAATGAAAAGACATCAAAACCAGTTACGTACAGTCGAGGGCAAAGATATCGACACGGCCAAAGTTGCAAAAATATGTATACACGGCCTTAATGTTAAGTGCATAAAGTCGTGTATACATATTTTTGCAACTTTGGCCGTGTCGATATCTTTGTCCTTGACTGTACATTTGAAACCGTTTATTTAAATTAATTTTTATTACTTCTTTACTTATTGTGATGCCTATTATAAATAAACTAGCTTTTGCCCGCAGCATCGCCCGCGTGGAATTCGGTTATCATGCGCTGTTCCCTTGGCATGTTTGTTTCTTTGTTTAACCGCTGAACCGATTAAGATTAAATTCGGCATGAAATCAGTTTGAGTCCCGAGGAAGGACATAGAACAGTTTTTATCCCGGAAAATTGCAAAGTTCCCGCAGGATAGCGAGAAACGAATTCTATGCAGACGTAGTCGCGGGCAATACGCTAGTATGGAACTAAATTTATCTCACCTATCTCAAGACAAAGCCAATGCAACACTGCGCAAGAGCAATTAACCAATGCCAGCAATTATTGCTCTAAGCCCGTCCGCACTAAATCAACTATAATAATAAATGGTGGGCCACGGGGAGGGAAGTGCAGGAGGTTTCGCATTTAGTTTATCAATTTTGAAGCTCCTGGGTATAACGCTTTGTTCTTAGTGAAGTAAAATGAACAGCATTAGGTACGTGCTTAGCTGAACTGAGAAGAATTTTAACTTGATTTTACTGGAAATAAAATTAGGTTAAAACTACCCGCTAAACAGGTTTTTTTGCATGCCTGTTTATAATAATGTATTTTTTTTTGGAAATATTATATTGTTAAGTTTATACTATGATAACACTAAATGAGCTTTGAAAAGGCACTGTGATCAGAGGCGTCTTTACCTATAGTGCAGGGTGTGCGTTGCACACGGGCGCAGGCGGTGTTAGGGGCGCCGGCCGCAGCACTTTGTACCTATTCCATTTTGACCGCGCGCTTCCTAGATGGCGCTAAAGTAATAATTGCACACGGGCTCTACATGGGCTAAAGACGCCGCTGACTGTGATGTTTCAAATACTAACCATTTCTTTGTAATTCGTGTTTCATATTGATAAATTAATACAATAAGGTTATTCTTAAGTCATTATGGAAACAGCAATGCATGATATAGTATAGGTATCAAATGAACATCATTTATTGTTTTCACTGGTTGCTGTTTCCTTTCAATCAAAGTGTAAAGCAGAGTGTTTAACTTATTTCTAATACCCACTTTAAGCCCATGTCATTGCAAGCAAGTTGCAATTACATCGCAGACTACTGAGGGACAAAGAATTCAGTTGATGAAACAAATACCGCAATGTAGTGAAACTTGCATGCAAGTTCTCGCATTGTCTAAATGGGGCTTTACTCTCAACTTGACTATCAACCCTCGCCTGCGGCTCGATATTATACCATCTACGACTTGACTAAGTCAAGTTGACTTTGATTATAATTTTATTTTTGGCACTTGAGATATCCCATCTTAGGCCTCTAGGTTGGCAACGCATCTGGAATACCCCTGGTGTTGCAGATGTTTATGGGCGGTGGTGATCTCTTACCATCAGAAGACCCACTTGCTCGTTTGCCATCCAGTCGAAAAAATATATATATTATTTCAATCTAGTTTTAATAGCTGCAGTCCGTGTTTCCTCAACGACTCTGCTCGGCATCTCCGCTATTTACTCTTCCCCTATCAAGGACATACAGGCTACTAATGTGTTTGGTTTAGAAGATATCTCGTTACTATGCAGTTGGCGCAGCCGGAGTTATCTGGGGAATACCAAGGTGGTAACAGTTGGTGAGTTATGGCGGCCATTATGTGGGTTTGTGTGTTCTATTAAACATTCTGTGAAATGGTACTGTAATTAAACACTCAGACTTGCGTAATGAGAATATCGCGCATTAAAGAAAGCGATCAATGTTTGTATTGAGTATTTTGTGAGAAGAAAAAAGTTATTTTGCGGTTCGCTGCTTTTTGGGATATTTTGGTTAGTTTAAAACTCTCTGTCTGTCTGTCTGTCTGTCTGTCTGTTACGCTTTCACGCCTAAACCGCTAAACCGATTTTGATGAAATTTGGTACAGAGATAGAATAGACCCTGGGAAAGAACATAGGCTATTTTTTATCGCGAAAAGAGGCTTTCAGGGGTTGAAATAGGGGATGAAAGTTTATATGTGGAAGTTCGTAGCTATCGAAGATAAAACCATGAAACTTGGCATTTAGGCACTTAATAAGAAATAATTCTATATTTGTTTGAGCTTTTTTAAAAAATTTACCTGTGAGGGGATGAAATAGGGGGTGAAAAGTTTATACGCAAGGTCGACATTATTGAAGATAAATCGATGAATCTTTATTTAAACTTGCCATTCGGCACGTGAAAGAGATAAATAGATATTTGTTCGCACGTTTTTTAAATTCTTCCTCTGAGGGGGTGAAATAGGGGATGAAAGTTTATATGGAAGATCGTCATTGTCGAAGATAAATCGATGGTTCTTTATGAAACTTGGTATTTGGGCACGTGATAGAGACAAATACATATTTGTATGTATGTATGTATGTATTATGTAAACTCTTTTTGGTTCGCGCGTTTTTAAAATTCTTCCTGTGAGGGGTGAAATAGGGGATGAACTTTATATGGAAGATCGTCATTGTCGAAGATAAATCCGATGGTTCTTTATGAAACTTGGCATTGGGCTACTTATAGAAATAAATAGATATTTGTTTAAGCGTTTTTGAAAATGTTACCTGCGAGGGGGATGTTAGCAGAGGGGATGGTGCAGTGTTAGCAGAGCCTTTTAAGCTCATAAGCAAAATGTACGCAATGTGGGGTCATTTTAGATGGCTTATACACATAGATATTTACTTGAAAATATGGGGATGAAAGTTCTTAAAAAGTATATTTATCGGAAATTGTGTAGCTATGCTTAGTAAAAATGCCTTGGCTTACAATAAAGGGACATAAGGTGTCAATAGTTCACTATGAAGAATTAGTCCTTTTGTGTTGGCAGGGTAGAATACACGTCGTATTCTTTAAAAATATGGCTACCCGCAAATATTTATGTTTACCAAAGAAATCACGATGGATGGATGATGAAGAACAAAAAAAATAGTTATATTTGTAGCATTGTACTAAAATAGGTTATTTTTGGTAACCGTAGAAGTTTCTATGTACTATTATTGGCAGAATAGGTATCCTATATAAATTAAATATTCCCAAAATTACTATTTCAAGCGGACGAAGTCGCGGGCAGAAGCTATTTACTATAAGTATAACTTATCGGAAAAATGTGTAGCTATGCTTAGTAAAAATAGACGTCTTAATTATAATCCTACCCTCCTAACTTACAATAAAGACGTAAGATTCAAGAGTTCACTATGAAGAATTAGTCCTTTGGTTGGCAGGGTAGAATACACGGTCGTATTGCTAAAAATATGGCTACCGCAAAATATTTATGTTTTACCAAAGAACATCGGATGGATGGATGTATGGAAGAACAAAAAAATAGTTTATATTTGTAGTATTGTACTAAAATAGGTTATTTTTGGTAAACCGTAGAAGTTTCTATGTACTATTATTGGCAGAATAGGTATCCTATATAAATTAAATACTTCCCAAAATTACTATTTCAAGCGGACGAAGTCGCGGGCAGAAGCTATTTACTATAAGTATACTTATCGGAAAAATGTGTAGCTATGCTTAGTAAAAATGACGTCTTAATTATAATCCTACCTCCTAACTTACAATAAAGGACGTAAGATGTCAAGGAGTTCACTATGAAGGAATTAGTCCTTTTGTGTTGGCAGGGTAGAATACACGTCGTATTGCTAAAATATGGGCTACCGCAAAATATTTATGTTTTAGAAAGAATGGAAGAACAAAAAAATAGTTAGATATTAAGGCATGTATTAAAAAGCTTATTTCAGTAAACCGTAGAGGTTTCTATGTGCTATTATTGGCAGAATAGGTACCCTAAATAAATTAAACACTTTCCAAAGTTACTATTCCACGCGGACGAAGTCGCGGCAAAAGCTAGTACGGTATATACATACATGTGATGCCGTCTCTGTTTATCCTCATAAAATCCATGCACGATTATTACAATTTGAAACTTCAAGTCAATAGTAAAATATAACATTTAGGTTATGTCCTAAATTTAGGACGTTGGCGTTTACAAGGCTATCCGAACAAAACAAACAATACTGACATCACAGATATCTATCACATAAAAAAACAATGATTGGTGACACGCATTTAACGCATTCACTGCCACCGACGCACATATGCGTTTCAGAACTTAGCCCAGTGCCGCTGTCATAATTATTCATACATTTTGAACGCACATGTGCGTCGGTGGCACCTGTGGAAGTCAGGTGGCATTGAATGTGTTAATCGATAGAAAACAGAAACTTATTTTCTATGATTACAAGAGACTATAGACCAGTACAGACAGACTGAATTTCAACTGCAACGTAATTGGCAACTGCTGACTATTCATGATGAACACGTAACAGAAAGCATTTGGGTTCCATTAGTCACCTTTCGGATACGGAACCTTACAACTAACAATTTCAACTACACTGCCCTATTTCACGAAGCTACAAGTTATAATTTACAAGCGGTAGTCTTTGTTCTCTTTTGTAAGCCGTGGTGGCCTAGTGGTTTGACCTATCGCCTCTCAAGCAGAGGGTCGTGGGTTCAAACCCCGGCTTGCACCTCTGAGTTTTTCGAAATTCATGTGCGGAATTACATTTGAAATTTACCACGAGCTTTGCGGTGAAGGAAAACATCGTGAGGAAACCTGCACAAACCTGCGAAGCAATTCAATGGTGCGTGTGAAGTTCCCAATCCGCACTGGGCCCGCGTGGGAACTATCGCCCAAGCCCTCTTGTTCTGAGAGGAGGCCTGTGCCCAGCAGTGGGACGTATATAGGCTGGGATGATGAGTCTTTGTTCAACAGTATGCATTGAAAAGGGAGTACCGCTTGTAAAGCCGCGGGTAGAAGATAGTTGTATAATAATATAGAAAGTTAAGCTTAAACTGCAAGCAGCGCTTTGTTAATGTATTTACTCTGTTATATCGCGTTTCAGCTATGCAGCCGGGAACTTAGAACAAAAACGATTTATCTTCGGAGACACTACGAGTACTGGCGCCTT
The DNA here is from genome assembly GCF_025370935.1 of Choristoneura fumiferana. Taxonomy (NCBI): domain Eukaryota; kingdom Metazoa; phylum Arthropoda; class Insecta; order Lepidoptera; family Tortricidae; genus Choristoneura; species Choristoneura fumiferana. The sequence continues at coordinate 18,432,010 of NC_133477.1, read as the reverse complement.
AATGTACCTCCTGTTTATTCCTTACTCTGTTGAATTTAGTTTGATTTCACCAGCCTCTGTCCACGTTAAAGTTGCCATGGTAACGTCTCATGGGTCACTTATTAAAAGTATGATTTTATGGGATACAAACCACTAAAAGTTTGGAGTTGTGACAGTTATAAGGCAATTCCTTCGTGGCTCATCTCCTAAGTATGCTAATCACTGCAAACATTTTTCTAAGCAAGTGTATCACTAATGTCTCCTGAATGAGGGCTATCGCGTATGAATTCGCCGCTAGAGGCGCTAGTGTAGCGTGAGGTCTCCGAAATGTCAAATCGCATAGTTTTTGGGTGAGCTACGCGGGTTTATTTATAATTAGAATAATTTTGTGAATATTTTGCTATATCTGAAATTAATTATGGCAAATATGCGTTCCGGGGCAATAAATGTCTGTGTTTTGAGACAGTTTTGTCTTTCGGAAACCTTTGTCCTCCCTTTTTTCCGAACAAAACGGGGACTATGCAACACTGTGGCATGCTCGATATTTATATGGTACGGTTTTAAGGTGTATTAAATATGATTTTAATCTTAACTTTGTTTTCACACCCACCCACCCACACCATACTTAAAAACCTCACGCAACAGTGCGCCATCTAGTGAGACAAAAAACGATAGCCCTCATTACGAGACAGAATAACAATACTAAAAAGTTGATTGATCCCCCAACTAACAATTTAGCGATAAAATAAGTTCTATAACCGCCGTTTATTAGTTCTACTAAAATCCTATAGCTCTAGCACGACCTAAAAATTAGCGATATAGCGCACGCTATAACCCTCTTATAGTCTGATTTTGGCACAGACGTTATCACTTAGAGGCTCTTTAGTAGCTCGAATTAACTCCAATAGTGGTAAACAAGTGGTATAATAGTACTACAGCAGCGACACATATTACCAAAGGAGATAATAAAGTCACAGTAGCCGTAACTTGTGCCTAAAGTTCTATGAAACCTGTAGAATGTTTTCTTATATATCACTTAAAGCGTTACAAAAAAGCTACAGTGGTGAAAACAAACTCTTTGCATGATAATGTACTCTTTTGTATGCAATTTTACAGAAATATTTGTATCTGGAACCATGTGTCATTAATTTACATATATTGCTACGCTCTGCGCTCGTAACCCGTAGAGCAGCTTTTCCCACCTTTGAAACGAATCCCACGAGTGGCCAGTCGGGTTCTTGGCACTGAATGTGTTAAATAAAACCTTCTAAAAGACGCATTGTAATCCAAGAAACTTCTTATAACTAAAGCAAGCTAATTTAGATTAAGATAACAACTCACACAGTCCCAAATATTTACCAATTCGGACCGACCGCGTAAATCGAATGGAACTCCCTAATCTTGATGGTTTTTTTGATTGCACAGATAGAAATGGAGCCAAAATTATCAATGTGCTTGCCAAGATAGCCTCGATCCAACTTTGTACCTTAAATTAGTTCTAGAGTTCGTTGAGTATGATCATTCATCATTTTATGTCACGTTCCCAGAAGGAAAGTGGAAAAACAGTGAGTAATAAGTTTGGAGTCTCATTTGTCTTCACATCACATGTCGGCCTATATAATATATAGGCCTGTGCCTTACAGTTGGACGCTACATATTATGTACGTCCAACTGTAAGGCACAGGCCTCCTTTTAGAATGAGAGGACTTGGACGGATCCACTCATCGTAAATCCGTATATTATACAGGATGCCTGAGACCATGCCGCTTTAAATGTAAGATTTAACACAATTTGTTTGTTTTTTGGCTTATCCAGTATTTGAATGTGAGACGCGCTGCGACCGGCCGTCCTCACAGGGACCAGTCTGAAAACCAGCGCCGGGCAAGCAAGCCCAGCATTATGCTGAGACGGGGGCCCATTGTCCCAACTTTTTGTTTTTCTCCCACTAATTTTTATTTTTTTAACAATGTCCTAATTTTAAGTTGTGGCAATATAAAAAAAATGATTCTACTCTCATAACTGAGCTACTTTCGTTTTGTAATATTTTTAAATGGTCTGAATTTAGGTAGAAGGTAATTTGAGAAGAGGCCTGTGCCCAGCAGTGGGATGTGTATAGGCTGGGATGAAGCGAAGGGAGTTTAGATAACGACGGCGCTAAATCACTCTATCGGACATATCGGTGTTATCGCTGTCTCATGGTACCATCAACCAAATATGTGGTCTACCACCCTAAAATTGATAATCGTTTGCATGTCATAAAACAATAATGCCAATAGACTTGTCTGTCAACTTGAAAGTTCGACTTTAGCGACATTTTCATTTGAAAGGAACTTGTTGATCTCTTTAAAATAAACATTTATCAATGTGCTGTCAATTTAGTATTGTAATCATTCTAATGCATACATTGAAAAGAAAAATACAACTGAATAGATAACCTCCTCCTTTTTTTGAAATCGGTTAATTACAATTAATCTGTATGAAAAAAGTTAACACTGGCCATGTTTTTTAAAATTGCAGAATAAAAGTAGCACAGTTGTGCGAGTTGAATTGACCCTTGCATTAAAAGCCCTATAGTATAAGAAACTCTGTATTTTTCTACTTGTACTTTACTTCCATAATAGGTAGGTAATGTTAGATTGTAACCATAAAAGCTCGACTGAATTAGCAATTGAATACACGGTTTTTAGTGAATATTTTTGTCTCTGTTGTTTCCAATAAACAAAATACTTTAAATTCATATAAAATTATATTATATTCTGTTACTCAATCATGCAATAACGCCTTAACCGCTTCAAATGACATTTGGTACGGAGATATTAGATAGTTTTTACCTTACAAAAATTAATAAGTAATTCAAACATAAAATGTTAAATAAATTATTTGTATTTGTAAGAACATGCTATCGTAGTAACTACTATTAATTAAAAATATTTTTATCATCATCATCATCATATCAGCCATAGGACGTCCACTGTTGGACTCCTCCTTAGACCTCCAGTTGCCTAGGTTAGAAGCAGCTTGCGTGAACCCGCCAGTTTAACCAGGTCATCCGTCCATCTCGTCGGTGGATGTCTACGCTGCGCTTGCCGATCAGCGGTCTCCACTTGAGAACCTTTCGGCCCCAACGACCATGTGTTTTCCGTGCTATATGGCCTGCCCATTGCCACTTCAACGAGCACGATATTTTTATACTTTATCTATAAACTGTTAGTTGAAGTAAGGAATATTGACACTATTTATTATACGATATCACTAGTCTAGTTACTTATAATTAGATTCGGCATTTTAATGGAAATTCCGGGATTTTGCTAAATTTCCATAGGAATTCTCAAAAACAAAACATCCGATACACTTTTCATGACTCTAAATCTATTGGATAAGATTTCGAAATTTTATTCTTATTCCGTAGGAATATCGGATAAAAAAGTAACATATGTGTTATTCCAGATCTTCAGCTATCTACGTACTAAATTTTAACCAAATCCGTCCAGCTGTTTACACGGTAACGAGTATCAAACCCACATGTATACATACTTTCTCATTTACAATAATTAGTAGGATAACTTGGCTTAACCCGGATACTTTATTCTGCACACAATGACTAATTAATTTTATAATTTTACAGACAACAATTACCCATGTCCGAGAAGTCAAAAAACTGGATACAAGTAAATTTAATATTAACAAAAAAAACTTAGTACAAGCTCCTTGTTGCACTTTTTGTTGGTGGCTTTAGGTTTATTTGCATGGACCAAATTTCAAGTCAATCACTAGAAGTGAATAAAATCTGACTTCCAAAATAGAATCTACTGAAACATAACACTGCAAGTTAAACAAAAGCTTGTAAGTAACAAGATCGAGTCTTTGTCCACCTATCAACATGATTAAACATGACAAAGTGAGACATTGTCCATACTGACCCATTTTAGCTGGATTCCCGACCACAGCACCCACGAAACACACTAAAAGGACACATAGCGTCTTGCACTCCATTTCGACACTGTGTTTATATATCCAGCTTTTTAGTTGGAAAACGTATCACATCGTTTTTGTTCGCGTAGCAGATGCTACGGAGCTACGCCGTAGCGCGACGCGACCGCTCGGCTCTACGATGCCCAGACGACTGAGCTCCTAGCTGTATTGTACGACTTGATATTATTGATTCTTTTAATGTTATTTTTGGACTTTTTCACACGATTATTATTGGGGTAGTTCGGTTTTGGTTGGGATTTTGATTTGGTCATTGAAATATCAGGGTAGGGAGTTTTTTATAACACTTTTATTACCTTTACTATAAAGTACTTAAAGGTAAAAAACTTAAGAAGATGACCTGTTATAATAGATAAGTCGATGCTCCATATTCGAAAAATGACTTAAGTCGTCCCATATCAATTCTGTGCACTACTACATACGGTCATCTTCAGTTTTTCACCTATATAAAAAATATTGTAAAGAAATAATGTTACCAGTAAATTTTTAACTACTTTCAGTACTTAGATTTATTTAGAATTTTGTACAACTATAATCAGAATTAGCTAGTGTGCAATAATAGAACTTAAACCGACATTTGGAAACGTTAATTCAACTGTAGAATGGATTAGGGAATTAATAGTTAGAAATAGCATGTTTCCGCCAACACGTCAGCTATGTGGCTTTTAGTTCGTTGGACGATTTAACCGAATGCAGGAATAATTTATAATTTTTAGAATATATATACTCAGAGAAATACAATTTTTTTTATACTTTATTACTAGTGACTGAGTTCTGGATCTTGAAATTTCTAAATATGTAGCTAGAATATTTTACTTTTTCAAATTCCATGGCTCCTCCATTTTTTATATTCCAAAAATTGAATTGACAAAAGAATTCTGTAGTTATCAATAACTCAACCTGCTCACAAAGTTTCACGAGAATCGGTTGAGAGATTCAACCATTAGAAGAGAACAACTGGGCATCCGGATGGACTATCATGAAAACATCTTTGGCCACGCTGAAACAGAGACGCTTCGTTCACGCTTTGTTGATTAAATATGTTTCTTTTACCTATTTAGGAATATGAAGCATTATCATTTTAATTTACGTCAAACAACTAATTAATTATATTAGACTCTGAAACGTGAGTTTATTTTCCTTTCAAAGCCTGAAAATTATTTTTTGCGTAGATGTAATAAGTTTCACTCTAAAAATAATAAATTAATGGTTTTGCTTCATTAAATTAAGAAATTCACTGATTGTGTTAGCATTTAATATTTAGGTTTTGGTATTTTGCTTATTTAGACGTTAATGTAAAAACTATTGCAATATGACATTGAACGTTTAATAAACTAAACTAATCTAAATCAATAAAACTATTGTCCCTAATTTTTACAGTCGTATTTTGAATAGTGAAAGGAATACGAAACATTTTTGAGTTTTTTTTTTAATTTAACTACTAAATGCGATAGGTTAAGTAAAGGTAATAGTTTGGTAAAATTATGATTCTGGAAAGAACACCTTTGTTCAAAATAGCTCTACTTTATGATAGAATCAGATATACATCATAACTCTTCAGTTAAAACATAATCTAATCTTCCTGTTATTGCGAGAAATTCTCAAGTGATACCAATTACTCTCCGCTTGCGTTCGTGTCGTCACTGTGTGTGTGTGTGTGTGTGTGTGTGTGTGTGTGTGTGTGTGTGTGTGTGTGTGTGTGCGTGTTTGTGTTTGTTTGTGTGATTTATGTGCTTATTTACTTACTTATTTATGGACATTTAATACTTATTTATTTACGGACACTTGGCACCAAATTGATCTAGTCCCAAACTAAGCAAATCTTGTACCATGGATACTAACTAGGCAACGGATAAACATACTTATATAGATAAATAAATACATACTTAAATACATATTATATGGAACATCCAAGACCCGAGAACAAACATTCGTATTATTCATACAAATATCTGCCCCGGCCGGGAACCCGGGACCTCAAGCTTTGTAGTCAGGTTCTCTAACCACTTTGCCATCCAGTCACGACCGTATTCGATGTTCATTTTTATTTTTTCTTCCTGTCGCTAATTATTATGAAGCAAAGTCGCTGACAAAACCTAGTACAATTAAAATACGTGTAAACAATACAAGTTTACATTGGATTATACCACGAACGTATAAAAATACGAAAGGTCTAGCAAATATAATAAAGATAACACAGATCCCCTGTTGTCATAACCGACCCCGCAAGAAGGCATAATAATGTTTACGGTTATAGTTGTTATATGTAAATTAATGTAAAATAAACCTCAATGGATACTAAGTCAGCATGTGTATTAA
>NC_133477.1:18415166-18425622 GCF_025370935.1 Choristoneura fumiferana | reverse complement strand
AACATCACGCCTGTATACCCAACATGGGGTAAGCAGAGCCACGAAAACGTTACGCTTCGGAGCCACTTTAGCAATTTTTAGGTAATTAAGTTTATAAAAAAAAGTTTTTTTTTTTTAGAATATAATTGGATAAATAGGATAGGATAGCATTAGGATAGAATTGGATAGTTGTTTAATACAAGTCACAAAATTTACAAAAATCAGCATTATCCCGTAGGTATCTACCAAACTAGGCTGACCCGTTATTAGCAACTCAGTGAGTTCAAATTAAAATCAGAACAGATAGTTAGTAAAATGTCCCTTACAAGGTGTAGTAAAAGTAAACACTCCACGACTTACAATGTTAGAATTCTCTTACCATGTAAAAATCTATCAACAATAGGCTATTTGACTATTTTGGACAGTCATGGTAATCTATTCTTTGTTACAAAATAAGACATTTTCATTAATATTTCCGGAAAATTTACTGTATTATGAGTAAAAATCAATATTAAAGTTTAAATTTTCAGAACCGCGCGAAAAACGATGTTTTTTGTAATGGCGCCGAGCACCTGACATGTGTGACGTCACATGCCAGTAAACAAATTCCTAACCTCTGTTAAATAGTGCATATTAAGTGAGTTTCATCGATTTTCTTCAACATTTTTTTATATCATTATGTATAAATGGTGTGTAGTGCCACAATGTACAAATACGTCTTTAAGGAATCCACAAAAATTGTTTGTTTCTGTACCAACGAATCGAAAAAGGCGAAAAATGTGGTTACAGTTAGCTCGAAGGGACCCAAATGAAATTTCATCACATTCAAACGTCTTTATGTGTGAAGATCATTTTTATGTAAGTATCGATTAACTGTATACATACCAAAGAGTACCTAAACATATCGGTTTTCATTAAATAAGTACATATTTTAGTCTTAACCACTTGTAGTCAGAATGATCCTTTTCACCCTACATTGCAGAACAACACGCTCTAGGCTTGCTCTAGGATTTCAAATATTTTTGTATTATGTTGTTTAACTATGTTTTTTGTCATTAGCTATGCTGTCTTTTAACAAGCTTTTATTTAGTTTCACTTGTCCCGTTGTCTGTCTGAAATCAAATCTTGCAAGTTAAATTGACCAACTTCCAGTAGTTGGATTGACTTGAAATTTGGTATACTTATGTAAATTGCGTGACAATACAATAATCTGGTAGTCACATCCTGGTAGTCCAGCCAGGATCATCTCCGCAGGACGGAACTTTTCAACAGTTAATGACATCATCGACTTGAAATTTGGTACCTACATATGCAAATGTAGTTTGGGTGGCAATGCAAGTACAGTCAACAAAAAGTAGTCGGCAGAAAAAGCTTGTATAATACAAGCATGAAATTTTTACCAAAAATTTATTTCAAAGATAGTGTGTGATAGTGGCTACCTATATCAGAAATGATGTTAAATTTCAGATGGAAAAAGACACAACTAACTACATGCAGCATAAATTGGGCTTCAGTAAAAAATACTTCTAACAAATGAGGCTGTGCCATCTAAATTTCACTGTCAAAAGGATCGCAAAAGATTGTTGTCTGATGATGAATCTGCTCAAGAAGTTTTTTTTAAAATGAAAAGAATTGAGCTTGTCAGAGAATGTCTGCAAAGCCAAAGTGCGACTGAAACCCAAAGGAAAGCTTAAAAAAAGATGATGATATAGTGCAAGAAATTATTAAGCCAGAAGGTATGATACTTATCTATTTAAAACAAATTTTAATGTCAAAGTAGAAATAAGTTTATGTAATTCAAATATAGGCCATACCATAAGTGTAAGTATAAAAGAAAAGTTGTTTTGCTTATTCAATACAATTCTTAATTTCAAGTGCCTTTAAAAAAAAATTGAAATGAAGTTACTAATTTTAAATATTAATCTTTTCAGAAATACTACGAACTCAAGACAAAGATACTGTTACAGACTCTATCATTACTGCAGAAAAAACTGTTCAAGCAAGAATAAAACGAAATGTGCATTATAGGAGCAAGGCCATCCAAACAATATGCCAAAGTAAAAGCATTACCACGTCACCATTGAAAGTGACTACGACTTCTCGTTTGACTTCACCTTTTAAAATAGTTCCTTGCCATGGAAAACCATCACAGACGGGAGTTGTCAAAAGAGCGAAGAGAAATATTGCCCTTGAAGAGGAAAAATCTGATAGTGATATTTCTTATTTTGAAAGTGGCCATTCATCACCGTTTGTAACCACTTCATCATCAAGGGTTACTGACTCTGACAGTGTCACAAATACCAATGAAAATATTGAACAATTGCAGCGTCTCAAAAATACTGTGCGCTTAATTGAAAAAAAACCTTTGTTGTATGTTGGTATTTCCAAAGAATGTTATTTTTTAATTCAGTTATTGCACAAACACACAAATATAAAAATAGAATATATTTTACTATGTTTGAAAAAAATTAGAATGAACACTACGTTTTCCGAACTAGAGGATAATTTTGGAATGTCATTATCTTATGCCAGTAAACTATTTTAGTAAACATACCTATAATAAGTAGTTTTTTAAAACCATTTATTGTAAAGTTGGATAAAAAGTTAATAAAAAGAACCTTCCTATTGCATTCAGACATAACTATCATAATGTCAGCTGTATCATAGATTGTTTAGAAATTGATATACAAAAACCATCAAAAGCTGTTTATCAGGCACTGACATGGTCGGACTACAAAAGGGGAATACTGTAAAGTATTTAATATCCTGCACACCTAATGGTTTGATTAATTTATTTCTCAGGGGTTTGGGGGTAGAACAAGTGATGTTACTATAGTTGAAAACAGTAAATTTCTTGATGAATTACAAATAGGAAGTTGTATCTTGGCGGACAGAGGCTTCAAACACCTTGAGCAGAAACTTCATGAAAAGGCCATGAAACTTTTAAGGCCACCCAGTGTAAGCACTGGTGAAAAATTGTCAAAAACAGAAGTTCGACAAACTAAGATAATCGCTAGCTTGCGAATTCATATTGAACGCACAATCAGGCGTATAAGAGAATTTCATATGCTCAAGCAACATTCAGTGATTAATAACAACATACTTCGTGTTCTTGACCATATCATTATCATTGCATGTGCTCTTATTAATTTACAGAATTCTCTTATTAAATAATATAAAATAAAAAAAATTAAAACAAGGAATTGGTTTTTTATTTAATCATCACACACTGGTGTTACAACACAAAATAGGATAGACATTTTTATTCCAGAAAATTAGTACCTTTTTTACTAAATTCCTAACATATTCACTATCATAATTTTCTAGCACAATTTCTACTTTCCTCGTCTCTTCAAATTTGCTGTCAGCAACACAAAAATAGCACTTTTTGATACCAGTTGCATACATTTGCAGTTGCACCTGTGCCTTATATTTAGTTGTAATAATTCCATTTTTTAAATAATTCTCTTTGGCTTTTGCCTTGGTAGGGCATTTAATTTCTATAATGGCATCCTTTGTTAAGCCATCAGGAGATGCTGCGATCATGGGATGGTCTTTGCATACAAAAAGCCCACACAAACTGTTTTTTTTTTTTAAATTTTTACTTACTGTCTTTCTGACAGAGTGCTCCAAATTTCTGCCTCTCTTCATCGCTGCTGTATCAGGTACTTTTGCACCCATTATAGTGGCCACCAATGACCCATCTGGTGTATGGCAAACACTAACCTCGTGTGCCTTTGATGCTGTGATACGGCCATATCGCATCTCATACCATAAGCTGCTTTTATTCTGCCCCTTGTTGCTTCTTCGATCATACTTATTGCAGTTACAGTGAATGATGTTTTCATCAAGTCAATAAGCTTGTCTACATTGTTTTTGATTTCTGGAGTTTGATCTAATAGTAAACAGTGCAATGAATATTTCATAATGCCACTGTGTCTAAAATCATCTTGGTATTTTAATAACTCACAGTTATCAATTTTTCTCTTTTTGGCTTCAGTAATAAATTCATCATATAATGCAGACGAACTTGGTCGGTGTGGTACTTCTTTTTTGGACATCTGCTGCACAGTAATATACTTCATCGTAGTCCCTACTTTGGATAACGTGGACTTCTTCCAATAACACTCAATGGAAGTGCATGAAGGTTCCTCAGTGCGACGATGGACCCACATCAAAAAAGCTACTGCATGCTTACATCCTCCGGCTGAAGCTGCACAGTCGTGGCACTCGCAGCTAATTATTTCACAGTCACTTTCGTCAACAGTCAATGTCACATTATATCCTTTGGCTCGTACTTTGTGCTCTGGGCACATCTTACACTTAACTGTGCAAATTCCACGCTCTCGGTGAAGTTGGACATACCCAATCGCATCGTCACCATATGATTCCCTGGCAGACCTGTGAAGCAAAGGCAAAGGTCATGACAAAGAGAATTTACATCAAATTTACGAATATTTAACAACATAACCTAAATTAGATTTTACAAAACTTGAACTTTTATTATGCTTAATTACATGAAGGTTTGTAAATAAATAATGTCTATGGGGTACTTACACTGCTGTTTTTACGTTTTTAAGTTCCGCAGCATAGTAATCAGCGTTATTCTTAAAGAAACGTGCGACCATAAACGCATCTATCTTGGGTAGGTTGGTGTTATCAGCTCGCACAAAATTTGTCTCCATTTTAAGATTCAAAATGAATATGAATGCTAGAATTGCTAGAAGTTGCGAGATTTTCCAAAACTGCTTTAAAATGCCCGTAAAACGTAAACTACTACTACTCTCAGTCAAGGAAGCTTTGTTTACTAGCATGTGACGTCACAAAAGTTTTAACCAATCACGGAGCGTTGACCATCACAGATAAAGTTGAAACAAATTCTATATTTTGTTTCCGAAATATGCAAAATATATATATTTTTGTCTAAAATAAAGTGAAATATGTTATTTTATGCCTTTATCTTGTAGGATGACCATAATTTGGGGTATATTTTTTAATGTTGTCAAATAGCCTATTAATATATTTTTGACAGTCAAATCAAAGAACAATGTTGATGATGACGAGACAAAAGAAATAACGTTAAAATTAAAAAGCTCTATACAGTAAGAATCTTGTTGTATATTATAAGTATATTGGAAAGGTCAAGCGCAATAAGCATCAATCCTTCTCACTTCATCATAATACATAACCTAACAACAAACTCACTCCAAAAACCCTGACACGCCACATGCATGAAGCGTTTTACAGACCCTAATCTTTTCGTGTTCGAGATGTTTTGAAAGCGTCTTATCGCTTATTCTTTGTTGAAAAACGTCTTTTGCACGCGGCCGCCATATTGTCGCAGATAGAGGCAGTTTGGGCCGCGCTCGTGGGCCAACCTGGAATATTTAAAAAAAAGAAATTATAGGACGTTTCGGGTTTTATTATGGCATTATGCTGAAGATATTTTTTAGCTTTCGGCGTCTTTTGAATTTGGACGTATTGTGAGGTGAATTGGGTAAGCTTTTCATGTGAATATAAATGTAACTACTTATTCTTTTTTATTATTGAATAGAATTAATGTTTAGCGATTCTAAGGCCGTCTTGCAGGAAAAAATAAATCTAGATTTAGTAGTTAAACCTGGCTTAAGCTTGACAGTTTTTTTTTTTAATTCGATTGGATGGAAAACGAGCAAGTGGGTCTCCTGATGTTAAGAGATCACCACCGCCCATAAACATCTGCAACACCAGGGGTATTGCAGGTGCGTTGCCAACCTAGAGGCCTATGGGATTTCTTACCTCAAGTGCCAGTAATTTCACCGGCAGTCTTACTCGCCACGCCGAAACACAACAGTGCAAGATACATCCATACATTTTGACACTACTAAACTAAGCTTAACGCTAACTCGAGATTTATGTGTTTTCAGCAGGTAGCCATAAATGATAGCTCTAATACATAACAATATAATATTACAGGAAATAAGAATGCGATCTACTGAGCAATTATTTTATAGTAATTTGATCGTCTTTTACGGTAGAGATTGCTTTTTCACTAGTGTAGCAACATTTTTACTACAAATTCTTATATTATTGCTGTGTCCTTAGTACCGTAAACTGCTTCAACTTTGCCCCTCTGCCCCAACATTGCCTGAGTTGATTTAGAGTCGATAACTTAGCACTCTTATAGATTTTAAACTTTTATCTACACGGGAATTATTATTACGGGGGGATATAAGTTTTAAAACCTAAAGGGTGCTAAGTTATCGACTCTAAATCGAATCAGGCAATATTTGGGCCAGAGGGCAAAGTTGAAGCAGTTTACGGTAACATTAGTTGACGAAGGATATTTCCTTAGACGCCCATCAGGCAGAACTAATTTTAAAGAATAATCGAAAGAACCATCGATTCATCATCATCATCATCAGCCCACAGAGTCCACTGCTGGACATAGGCGTCTTCCATGGCGCACCACAACACTGTCTTCAGCCCCTCGCTCCATCCGCCGCCGCGTCCTCTTAAGGTCGTCCGCCCACCTGCCTCAGGACGCCCTACACTACGTTTTCCACCACGTTAATCATCGATTAGTTCGATCCAAAAATTTACCAACATGTCGATATCTTAAAAGGTTTAACGCTCATAAAATACTAAACCGTGCTAGTTTTCAAAATTATGTATATCAATGACTCATTAGTTAATTTATGTCCATTCATTAAATCATCACAGCCCTTCTAGCGAGGACTATGATTCACAAACAAAAGTACAAGTAAATATACCTACTTAATCTAACCAACTTTAAAAAATCAAAAACCCTATCGTCATTGTCATTTTATTTTAAACTTCAATATCTCAATAACCTAACCAACGAAAAGATGGAAAACACTCGACTTTGTCAGTTCAAAGTTCAATATCTCAAAACGGCTGACGGTTAATAACATATCTAAAAACCATTCAAGTTAAAAAACCGCATCCAAATCGGTTTACACAATTAAGAGCTACGGTGCCACAGACAGATAGACACACATAGCGGTCAAACTTATAACACCCCTGTTCTTGCGTCGGGGGTTAAAAACGAGTAAACGATCAAACATAAAAAACTGTATCAAGATCAGTCTATCCGCGTAAGAGCTACGAATCCTCAAACAGACATATTTTAGTGTCAAACTTATAACTCTTCTCCTTTTCAATGTCAAAAGTCAAAATATCTTTATTCAACTTAGGTTATATAACAAGCACTTAATATGAATGTCAAAAAAACCTACCACCGGTTCAGAAAAACCTCTGTTGAGAAGAATCCGGCAAGAAACTCAACGAGCTATGTTTGGGTCTGGGGTTAAAAACTAAAATGTAATCTGAGCACTCTGTCACAGAATATATAATAGTACTAACGTACAGAATGGCCACGCTCCGCCCCGCACCGGTTCGAGTTACCCCACCCCTCAAGCGTAGATTGCAGGAAAACCGCAGGAAAGCAGTCGGTCGGGTGCGCAACGCAATTATTTTGCGAAATGGTAACGGTACCCTACCTACTTCCTTTTTATAAATAAATGATTTCAGAAATTATCGCGATTAATACATGAAAGAACTAACTACCTACCGAATAATTCGTTTAAGTTTGAAGTCGTATATCTATTGTAATTGAAAAAAATAATGCTTAAATACACAGACAGACACATTTTAAGTAGGTTTAAATAAATATGTAAGATTTACGATTACATTTATTTGCACTATCTAAGCCATACCTACATATAAGTATACCTTTAAATGTCATTGGTAGCACTTATTAGGGTTTTGCGATAGTCAGCCCTGTGTATCTTACGCACACATTGAAACGTGTACAGACATCGTCGTGCCTATGTAGATTCAAGAACGCGTTTGGACGGCGTGGCCGCCGTGTGACTGTCCAAGTTGAAGAATGAAAACTATAAAGTGGATCATTTAGTATGCCAGTGATGATGATGATGATGATGATGATGATGATGATGATGATGACCCAATTCGAAGCTTTGCCCCACCGTGTAAATCAGAGTAGCCAATGTATTCTGATGAATTCACGCCCCGCCGATTCGTCAGCGACATACCTCTATGCATAACAAATTAAACCACCTTCTAGACGATTGGAATTTTAAATATCCTCCTCAGTTCGTCCGCTTTCAGCTTTTGACTTTTGTTTCCGGCGGAATGTTAACACGAACTTGTCATAAGTGGTTTTCAGTGTTACAGTGTATTTGATAGAGAATTTATGTAATTAAAACAGTTAATGAACTATAAATAATAAAAAAGTCGTGGTGGCCTAGTGCCTATGGACCTCTAAAGCAGATCGTGGGTTCAAATTTCAAAAAAATCGTAAATCGTGAGGAAACCTGCAAAACTTGCGAAGCAATTCAGTGATGTGTGTGAAATTCCCAATCCCAATGTGTGAACTAACCTGGGTCAATCAACTTTTCTTGTTTGTTGTTCTGTCCCGTTGTCCAAGAGACAACAGCGGCGGTTTCTTAAAAATCCTGCTTTGATATTTATTTATTTATTCAATGAAATTAAACAGTATGACAGTAAAACTAAAGCACTGTGAATTCTACAATTAAAACAAAATAATTAGTAAATAACGTTAATGCACAGATGAAGGCCGTTCATCCATCTTCACGCAAAACCTCAAACATTCATCACTTACCGACACCCATCTACACGCAAGCACATCGGTACCAGGAGACGCATCCATATATGCGACTAATATGCTTAGGACAACAAAAAATCAAAATAATGAGCTTGTAACTATGTCAAAAATTTATACTCGACGAATTTTAACCACAGAAAATATAGAAACTGGTGGTTTTAAAGAGTTGTCCAGGGGACGTAACCATGGCAACGAGGTGCAAGAAAAACTTAATCGACCCAATTACACAAATCCAACTATAACCGTCATCAAAAAAATCCTTCGTGAAAAAAAAACATTTTTTTAATTTTTTAACTACTTACTTCTACAAGTACAGAGAGAGTAGGAGAACAAGTTTATTTCTTGCCATTTGCGATAACCGTGCGACGCCAAAAATTTCGTTTCCATTTCCTACCTCTTAATGAACCTAATTTGCTACGTTCAATGTCGACTTAATCCGCACCCAATCCGCACTGGGCCCGCGTGGGAACTATGGCCCAAGCCCTCTTGTTCTGAGAGGAGGCCTGTGCCCAGCAGTGGGACGTATATGGGCTGGGATGGAATGTCGACTTAAATTGCTAAGGAAGGCGGCGAGGTGAAGTCACATTATTCATGTAATCGTTACAAGTACAGAATCACTGTAGTCACAGTTACATGAAAAGGACAGTAGAGGAAGAAACTCTAACTAGTGTGTTTTTCTGGAATCTGGACATTGTGTCAGTTTTCACTTTGTTTTAATGTATTTTCTAATCCCCGTCACAAACATAGATAATAAGTTCATTTAAGTTTGACGCCAAAGTCAGTTTGTCTGTGCTATTGTAGCTCTCAAGCGGATGGACCGACTTAGATGCGGTTTCTAACGTGGAAGCGAGTTTTCTGGTGGTTCTTAGCCTTGTTTCATTAGAATGGATTTAGCAAGAAAGAAAATAATTTATTTATAACAGCTATGATACATAAAATATGTAGTTTCCGTTATAAAAAGGTTTAAAATGACAATGTTGGGGGTTCTTCAAACTTTTCTATATTGATTACGTTTCTTCAATGTATATGGCCCTAAAGGAAGTTCAGCGCCGTTTGGGAGACCGGCAGTTTGCTGATTTTTGTTGGGACCGTTTCGTTCATAAGTTGAACAATGGGCGCGCCACATAGCTCGAAGAACAGATAAACGTTGGGGGAGAAAAGTCCTCGAGTAGCGACCACGGACCGGAAGACGAAGCGTTGGCCGGCCTTCGACTAGGTAGACTGACGACATTGTGAGAATTGCAGGCAACCGGTGCAGGTGGCGAGTTGTCGTGCATTGTAGCGTTCTAAGGGGAGGCCTTTGTTCAGCAGTGGACGTCTTCTGGCTGATGATCGTGTTTGTTTTCGTTATAGTTTTTATTCATGTAGTCACGAAAAATTTTTTTCCTTCCTTTCTCTTTATTTACATGCGCAGATATTGCTATAAAACTTTTATACTTTTAGAGGTTCCGTACCTCAGTCGGCAAAAAAACATTCTAGTCCTTGCAGTCGGTGAAAACGGCAACCTTGTGGGACCACTTTGTTCTCCATCTGTCCATCAAAACTCTTTTTCTCGGAAACAAGCGGAAATGGAAATGCTCAGAAATGGCCGTATCTCCACATCGTAGGGGAGGCCATGGAGAGTTGTGACAGATTTTTGGGAACTTATTAAGTAACTGCTAGCGAGCTCGCAATAGCGCGCGTTTGATAGCTCGAGACTTGAACTGAATAAGTTTTTTGGTAAACATTTCACTTATTAATACAAGCTTTTTGCTGACTGTACTTTTTGTTGACTGTACTTGCATTGTCACCCAAACTACATTTGCATGCTAATTTAAAGTCGATGCC
>NC_133477.1:18391690-18412842 GCF_025370935.1 Choristoneura fumiferana | reverse complement strand
GAGAAAAGCCCATTGTATTAACTGTTGTTACGAGAACTGTAGATTTGTCGTGATTACTCATATTATTATATACCCCGGGTGTGATGCTCCTTACAAGACTTGCAATAATACGAGTTTGAATATAAAAATAGAATTTTATTACTTATGCGTAAAATCACAGATATATACTGTTACATACATAGAAATAATCCGTATGACGATGACAGGAAAGTTTAATTTCTAGCTCTGAGCTGCAGCCAGTGTCCTCCTTTCATCCTCAAGTTGAAGCTCTCCGTCGACAACTGGATAGGGATGTGCGTCCGTTCAGAAGGCTCCACCTTCATGTGTTGCAGCAGCTGATATACCATCACTTTCACCTCGCATAATGCAAAGCGGGATCCTGTGAGAAGGTTTAAACATTTGAGAACTTCAGAGAAAGACCTTTACTTGGAATTGAATGATAGAACCGATTACAATATTAGTCATTTCATTAGTCATAAGTCGTTTATTGCAACCATAGTATTGTATAGATCTTAAAAATTAAGTAGGTACATTTAGTTTCATGTCCTGGGCGGGCATGGCATACCCGTGTGGTGTCGGGTTAGAATTACACCTCTCCATTTCTTCCGTGGATGTCGTAAGAGCCGACTGAGGATATAGGTTAAGGTATACCGGAGGCCACAGGCTAGCTAGCAACCTATCACTATTGTACCGTTTTTGTCAAACTTAACTTTAGACAAAAAAAATAACAACAAAAAAAAATCTATTATTTTTTTGTTACAAAAATGACCAAATGCGGGTAGTTCGAGATACGAGTGGTGGTACTATTTGTGATCAAGTGCGTTTGGCACTTGTCTCACCGCCAGCGAGGAAGCGATTGGCTATCGACTATTTTCTCCCTCAAGAAACGAACAAAAGATATAAGATCCTGTGTGAGTAAAAGAGACACATATATAAATAGTTGATCGCTGGCTGTTCACACTGTCGGCGAGTACTCGCTCTTACATCTTTTGTCGCAGCGACAAGAGCTATAAAACTCGTGAGCTATAGATACTCGCTCAGCGATGTCAGCTTGGCGGCCGCCCCGCACGAGCGAGTCGAGTGGAGCGAGTAATCGCCCGTCGCACGCGAACACTCGCTTACAGCCGAGCGACGAAACTACACTCGCTTCTCGCTGCTCGCCCACTCGTTTCTAGTTACTCGCTCTACTCGCTTCTCGCTCATCGTCGGCGGTGGGACAAGTGCCTTTAGTTCAAAGGACTCGCGCTGCTAGGTACACACACTAATTGACACCCACTTTTATAACTGGACTTGACGTCCACTACTGGACATAGCGCGCCACAACACTCTTGTCTTCAGCCCTTCGCATCCAACCTTAACTACGAAAATATTAATTCATCACACTTGCTCGTAAACAGTATCGTAACATGCAGGCTACCTTGGTTGCAACCCCCCAAATAAAACCCTCGACCTTAATGTGCTTCTCATGAAACCCGTGGTCGGTAAATGATTCATTGCCTGAACTAATTTTCATACCATGAAGCCCAAGGTCGGTAAATGAGTTTGTTACTGCATGGTGTGCTGCTGCTCCGTGCGCGCGCTGCACACGCACGCCACGCACGCAATGCTGCCAAGAGCGCAATCAGCGGTATCGGCAATTTTTGAAAAAATATTAGTTTTCTTTTACAAATATACAATTTTACTCGCAAATGTGATGAAAAACATTGTATGTCGCACGGGCGGTACTGGAATTACGAACATCGACTCATTAAAGCCCTCAGTCTTCGACTTCGGGCTTCTAATAGACTCTCGTTCGTAATTCCTTATTTACCGCCCTTAAGACACAATGTACTATCCCCTCTGTCTTTACAATGGGACATTAATCTCATCATTGAAGCTGCTTTTGCTGAAGGTAACGATTGAAAATAATATTTATTTCCCTTACCAATACAATTCCTGGGGCCGAGTCCGAAAGGCAAATAAGTAAATGGTAGAATTTCATGTTTTCTTTCGTCAGAGAATCGCTCAGGGTCAAACTTCAGGGGATCGGGGAAGAACTCGGGATCCCGGTGGATGGCCATTACAGGGATATTCAAACCTTCGCCTTTCTTCATCTAAAAGTTAAGATAGAGCAATTTATAAAGACTTCTTGAAATACAGATGTTTTATTTTTTACTAGCGTTTACACGCGGCTTCGCACGCGTAAATCATTAGATACAGCAGTTGAATTGAAATTCCGGGATTTTATTAAGTTTTTTTGGGAATTCCCTAAAATTACAGCGTGGTTTTCATTGACGTTAAATTAAAACACCCATGCCAAATTTCATGACTCTAAACCCAGCGGTTATTAGTTAGAGATTTTATCCCTAGCCCAGCAGATTTTAGCCCGGCGGTTTTTATTTCTAGATTTTATCCCTATCCCGTGGGAATATTGGGATAAAAAGTAGCCTATGCGTTATTCCAGATATCCAGCTATCTACATACCAAATTTCATGACTCTTAGCCCCGCGATTGTTATTTAGAGACTTTATCCCTATCCCGTGGGAATATCGGGATAAAAAGTATCCTATGTTTTAATCCAGGTTATAAACTAACTTTTTGCCAAATTTCATCTAAATCTGTAAGCCGTTTCAACGTGAAGAAGTAACAAACATACTCACTCACTCACTCACAAACTTTCACATTTATAATATTAGTAGGATTATTTCAGCTTTGCCAAAAATAGGAGTGCTGTTGTAATATATTATTTTGAGGAAACATTTTACTTACGATATAGTCCTCCGTGGCTTTAGCATTGGGCTTACCCAAGTTGTAATCCTTGTTGCAAAGTCTGTCGGATGCTACCGCGGGTGGCCAAAGACGCAACAATTCTGAAAGGAGAAAACATTCAGTGATTAAATTCTTCCAAAAAAATAGCACTACCTTTGATATTTTCTTAAAATGCAAACTTACAGTAAGCTAGCTAGCTAACTCACTACGCGCTCGCGGCGAAATTGATACGAGCTCGCAGCGAACTCGCTGCGCGATCGTCTTGCATTCAATTCACCCGCAAATCGCTAGTAGTTACAGACATACCTGTGTCATTGAATTATTGTTAACTAGCTTTTGCCCGCGGCTTCGTCCGCATGGAACTGGGTCATCACGCGCTGTTCCCTCGGAAACTGCATTTTCCGGGATAAAAAGTAGCCTATGTCACTCTCTGGCCCAAACTATCTACTTATATGCCAAAAATCAAGTCAATCCGCCGCTCCGTTTCGACGTGAAAGACGGACAAATATACAAACACACACACTTTCGCATTTATAATATTAGTATGGTTATGGATATGGAACTTACAACCTAAAAATGGGCTGCATAGAAAACCAGCGTTACTGCATATAACGTGCGGCAACACATGCTGAGTGTGAGTGGAGACCCTTTTTGGTATCCAGTCGTATCACCAAGTAACATAGTTTTAGTGCTAGTTTTAGTCTTATCTATTTTATTATTGTAAGATGGTGGTACTTATGGAGCCAAAATAATATCTTTCTCATCTTCTTTCAATAATCTATCTTTCTTTCTTCAAAATTGCTAAAAGTGGCACCGAGGCCGTAACGTTTTGTGTGCTCTACCTACCCCATTTGGGAGTACAGGCGTGATCTTTGTGTGTGTGTGTGTGTGTGTGTGTGTGTGTGTGTGTGTGTAGATATGGATTGGTATCAAATTATAAAAGGTGTCCCAAAAAGGACGCAAGATTTGAAATTGATGAAAAACACTTTTTTTTTCGTTATAATATATTTGTATATAAAATTTTGTGTAACATAAAATAGGGTTATTTGTGGAATAATACTGCAGGCCAATGTCCTCCTAGGCTTTGCTGGCACATACGCACTCTTTTGTCAAAATTTTCTATGACCATTTTGCATAGATGCGGCTGAATTTCTCCAATGCAGCGTCGAATTTCCTCTTTCAAAGCATTGCCATTTGAACGGCTTGTTTTTGGACGACCAGTGGAATGAACATCATGAATTGATCCACTCTCCTGAATTTTGCAACCACTCTGCTCACAGTTGATGAAGTCAAGTCAATATTCCGACCATATTTTGCACGGAATTTTCGAACCGTACACGCCAAACTTCTTTTGAAATATTGTTCAATAATAAAAACGCGTTGATCTTTCGTATAACCCGCCATTTTTACAAACCTAAACATTCAGCTGTCAAATAGTTTTTTTTTAGGGTTGCCAGCACTAAAATATAAAAATGGCGGCAAATTAAAATCTTGCGTCCTTTTTGGGACACCTATGTCCTATTTGTAATACTTGGCGCGTAACCACGACAACTTTATCAAAAAAAAAATACATAGAAGGAAGTTATTCTTACCAGAGACACACATATCCATATAGGTCATGCTCTGGATAGAGTTGTAGTCAAACTTGCCCCCACTGGTCTTCTCATGTTCACTGATCTCTTGCGCCAGTTTCTCCTGCACGTCAGGATTGACGGCCAGCTCGTACAAAAGGAACGTCATAGCAGTAGAGACGGTCTCAAAGCCAGCAATGAAGAACAGGGCTGCTTGGGCGACCAAGTCGATGTCTGACCAGGCTAAAGAAACACATTTTTGTTAGATCCATTCAGGTTTAACTTCGTGAGTAGCGGCTTTCAAACCAATCCTGTGTTTTTTTTTTCAATTTAGTTCGTCAATACTGATTATGCCTACGTCTATGCCCACAACCAGCATCTGGCGATGAGCTGGTAGGTGATAGCGTCTCTCAAAATAAACTGTATCTGTAACACCTACTGACAAAATTGGTATAGTTACTTCTGTTTGTGGTCTTCTTTCCAACAGTAGACTCTTCAACTGTAGCAAAACCGGCGTCTGCGTCCTTATCGGATCTTTCGTCATGGGTAAGTCGACCTGGAGACAGACAGATGTTCTGTTTATTAATCACCTTAGTCTGGTGTGATAACAATATGACGCGTGGAATAGGATGTTAATAAAAATGCAAAAATGTTATTGTTTTCTAAATGATAATAAAAAAAAAAACAATCCTAGTCAACAGTGATAACGTATCGGTTTGATTAATGTATAAATAAAACTGCTATGAAAGGTGGGTATAAAGTTATGATAATTATTGTTATTCAAATAAATAACAAGTACCCAGTAAAACAAAACACAATCAGCGTAAGAAAATTATCTTTTTGGCAATGATATGCAAAAAATGCTAGTAATCAAATAAAACAGCAATACTACTTTTATAAATATACATAAATGAGCGAAATGTAAAAAAAAACAATGTAAGTTAATGTAACTCTTAAAATAGATTATGTAGTATACTAACTTAGTCATAGTTAGTTTTAGAATATTTTTCGATTGTATTATTGTACCTTTCTTAGCTTCCATTAGCAGATGGATCATGTCTGGACGTAGAATGTTGTGAGCCTCGCGATCCTTCATCGTGCTCGTCACGAGGTGCTTGAAGAAATCAGCAACATCGTCAGAGAAGAGAGTCATTTTCATTTTCTGCAAAATATTTTAATTATCAATCAGAATATTCAAATTAAAGTTTTATTTTGCACTTAAAATACCAACAATAAGAGTGAAAATAATTACAAACAATTAGTTACAATTTAAAATACACTAAAATAAATAAGTAACCCTTTATTGCTAAAAATAAAGTGCCATTCACTAACCTTTGCTAGAGAAGGTACGGAGGCATACAAGAAAAACTTCATCAATTGCCAGAAGCCAAAGTTTGATGCTTTGTAGCCCATTTTATAGAACTCGTTGTTGTCGTCAGTATGGGAATCAACCCTCAGGCCGAAGGCACAGGAAGCTATGACGTCATTGGCAAAACGAGTTGACAGATCCTTGACATCAATTTCGATCGATTTACCTGCAAAGTTTTATCAAATACAACGACATAATATACTTAACGTTTATTTAATTTAGCTTTATGATCACACATTGTCGCTGGATTGCAGCAAAAACTTCTAAATATATTTGAATATATCTATGTCTGATTTGCTTTTAAAGCCAGGCAGGAGTTCTATTCTTAAGGGCGCGCACTACCTCAGCTCGAATCCCGATTTTGCCCCCGCCTCACCGCACCGCATCGCTCGTAGCACGCACACAAGCTCGCGCGTAAATGTACGGCGCGGAAAAGTCACTCAAGTTCACGAAAAATCCAAATCCAATAACATAACACAACTACTACTTACATGGTAACTTTTACATTATAGACGAGTATAATTATTTATAATCAGATACAATTTTACTTAGTAAAATAATTACTATACGCGAAAAGTAATTACTGTATAGCCTGTATGCGTGCGTGTGTGCGCTGAATGCAAGCGACGCAGCCTACCCGTCCGAAAGCCAAAGTGGGAATGGCCAGGGGGCCGGGAAGCAGGAGCGGCCAGCGGTAAAATGGTTTTATGTGCGGTAGTTTAGGTATCTCTGTTTTACAGGGAATACAATACATTTATTAAAAAAGTGCAGCTACCATCACCTACCTTGTCATTAGTACTATTGTAATCCAAAGTTTTAAGTTGTAATTCGTAGTATTTTTTGAATATTAGCCGTTTATTTTTATATTTAGAGCCAACTTTGCGATTTTTTTCAATCGAGAAAATTTTACCGAATCGTGTTTTCGCCACTAGACGTCATTAGAGTTAGCCCTTAACTTTGCTGTATATGAGTTTCAAAGGGATTGCTGCAGTCATGTTGATAAATAAGAGGATCATACTATGCAAATTGAGATACTGTAGGCCCTTAACAGTTTGCCCATGTTATCTCATATAAATCGCGTTTGCATTAGAACGCAAAAAAATCATTATCTTTGAAAGGCGAAATCGATGTCTCATTTGCATTTCCTTTGTCGATCACTTTAATGTACTAAAAATCTTTATCAATTATTGTCTTTTTCATTTTTTTACAGAAAATGTGTTTTATTTAAAAAAATCCTAAAATTCAATCAGAAGATATAAGGTTTTACTGTTTCCTAATTACTCACTTTTTGACTTCAAAATTTTAGTCTTCAACGAGTTGACCATCTGGTTTCCCACTTCCACTATGAAAGGCAGCATGTGCTTCATCTTGGAGCTCGTGAATGCCGGACTCAACGTTGAGCGCATGTCTTTCCATTCTTGCCCTGAATATAAGAAACACTTCATTCATTATAATCATTTATGTCTCTGATGAGGATAGGCTTTGACCAAGGATCTAAACACGAAGATCTATTTTGTGTTATCCACAGCCAATGAGTTCCTGCAACCTTTATCAGGGCCCAAGGGCATAACAAATAACAAGCTAATATTATTAGCGATTTGTTATGCAATTGGGCCCAAATTGCCAGACAACCTTGCGAGAGAATAGAGATCTATTAAAACTTTTCCCCTGGTGAGTCTTCACCCCAAAAATTTTGCTCAGTTTCTCAAGAAATATTATATATTATTAAGATTATAACATAGAAGGCTAAATTAACACGTGAATAACATTTTACTTAGTAAGTACCTTTCAATGAGAATAGATTTCTCCCAAACAAAGGATCTAATTCTTCACTGACGAAGGTGCGATGGTCCAGGAAATGCTCAAAGTCCTTGACTGTGATCTTCTTAATCAGCTCGATGTCTCGGATGAATATGACAGGTTTGACAAATTCATAGTTGCCGACAAACCTGTTCATAGAGATTCTTACTATTAAAATTGTTATATTATGTAGGAATGTAAAAGTTAGTGTATTAAGTCATTTGGGAATTAGGTCCTGAAATTTGATTGTCAATACGTTTAGAGCTCAAGATCACTTGGTCCACATTAATAAATAAATAAATATCATGGGACACTTGACACCAATTGACCTAGTCCCAAACATTAGCAAAGTTTGTAATATGGATAAATACTAGGCAACGAATAAACATACTTATATACATACTTAAATAGATATTAAACATCCAAGACCTGAGAACAAACATTCGTATTATTCACACAAATATCTGCCCCCGCCGGGAATCGAACCCGGGACCTCAAGCTTCGTAGTCAGGTTCTCCAACCACTTGGCCATCCGGCCGTCAAAATCATTCTAATCTTTTGTCATTTTTCACAACTTGTTCACAGAACCATGTCATCAACGTACAAATGAAACGTGCGAATATGAGTCTAGACAGATAAGGCAATGTAGACAAGAAGGTAGGTAACAGAAGAATGTGAAAAGAGGATGTGATGGAAGTTATCCTTGTGCCGAATTTCACTGTTGACGTTTCATGTATACAGAAACATTTTTAGGGTTCCTTAGCCAAAATGGCAAAAACGGCACCCTTATAGTTTCGCCATGTCTGTCTGTCTGTTTGTCTGTCCGTCCGCGGCTTTTCTCAGGGACTATCAATGCTAGAAAGCTGTAATTTTGCACGAATATATATGTTAACTATGCCGACTAAATGGTACAATACAAAATTCTCAATTTTTTTAGAGTACATCCCATTGACGTAAAGTGGATTGATTTTTTTTCTCATCCATCCTTATAGTGTGGGGTATCGTTGGATAGGTCTTAAAAAAACCAATAAGGGGTTGCTAAAACGATTTTTCGATTCAATACTCAATACTCAATATTTTCAATACTCAGTATACTCAATACTCAATATTTATTCAGTGATCTGTTTGCAAAATATTCCACTTTAAAGTGCAAATTTTCATTAAAATCGAGCGCCACCCCCCCCCCTTCCCTCTTTAAAATCTAAGCTGGTGGGTGCAACAATTTGAAAAAATTCAGGATGGTAGAAAATATATCAAACTTACAAGGACAACTATAACGGTTAAGTTTTCTTGAGAATTATTAGTAGCTTAAGAGTAAATAGCAGCCTAAGTTATAAAATACACCTAAACATGGAATATTCCGTACAAAATGCGAAATCCTTAAAAAATACTACTTAATTTTTTCGTAATGGCTACGAAACCCTATTTTGGGCATCTCCAACACGCTCTTGGCTGTTTTTTTTTTAACCTGACATAGTTATATGTTCTGGATCATGCTGTTGACAGAGACGTTGTAATGAAATAAATTGATTTTCCCAGCAGCAGCAGTGAGATGCTTAATGGCTAGAATGTACAATTACTGTATAGCCCTACTCATTTTATTGACGGGCTTTTACGTGTCTGACGTGTATGTCCTGATGCCCTTGAAGCTAAATAAAACAAAGTGACCCATAATTCACTTGTTGTGAATTGGTAATAATCAATTATTGAGTTTTTCTCGTCTTCAAAGGTAACTAAATCATATTGATCTTATTCGAATTCGAATAACTATGTATAATTGGGGCCCATGCGAAACAAATAAGTAATTAGTTTTTAAATGTAATAATGATAATATTATGTGTGCCCTATTGGCATCCCACACACAAATCATAAGGAACATACACTATATTATGTATTTGATTGGTACAGGTGTTACTTTGCGGAGGTCTATAGCAATGAACTACATACTACTTTTATGCTAACAAGGCTTTCCCTTTTTTAGCTGAGAAGTAAGGTAAATAGTTCATTGATATTATGTACTATTTGTTCTTTAATAAACAACTAGCATAGAAAATGGCGTGGCTTTACAATTATCAACTTCAACAAATGGCATTTGCAATAAAACACTTAGAAAAGCCTTGAACAGAAAAGTTGCACTTTGCTCCCTCTCGTCAGGGAGGAAAAGTTACTTTTATGGAGGAGAGGTGTGAAAAAAATATTATCATTTAAGCATTATTTAAAGACACGAAAATCTCTTGGCAACCGCCGTTTTATTGTAAAGAAGTAACAAAACACACAATTATTTTAATAATAACTTACCTCTCTTCTGGGTAATCCGTGTACATATTGTTAATTATGTCGACGAAGTGTCTGAGGCGGAGCATGGTCGTCGCCATATTGCCCACCAGTGGGATTGGTGTCCTGTTCTTGACCCCATACTTGCTGAATCGCGAGTAGACTTGCCGGCAGTAGATTACAAATGCCGCGACCAGCGCGGCCACCCAAATGTAGAATATCATGATCTGTAAAATAAATTTATTTTTAAATTTACAACGTATTAGGAATTTCTAATTGCCGGAGCCAAACTATAGAGCTTAAAACATCATCATATTTGAATACACAGAGTTCTTTATTTTTATAAAATTCACCGTGATTGACCCCTATCTCACCTGATGTTAAGTGCAGATGAGGCCAAAGGTCACACTAGTTCAGTAACAGCCTATTCACTCTAGCCTTGAAGAGCCCTACTTAGATTGTATTTATCCGGAAATATAGACTAAGTCGTGGTGGCCTAGTGGTTTGACCTATCGCCTCTCAAACAGAGGGTCGTGGGTTCAAACCCCGGCTCGCACCTCTGAGTTTTTCGAAATTCATGTGCGGAATTACATTTGAAATTTACCACGAACTTTGCGGTGAAGGAAAACATCGTGAGGAAAACCTGCACAAACCTGCGAAGCAATTCAATGGTGCGTGTGAAGTTCCCAATCCGCACTGGGCCCGCGTGGGAACTATGGCCCAAGCCCTCTTGTTCTGAGAGGAGGCCTGTGCCCAGCAGTGGGACGTATATAGGCTGGGATGATGATGATGATGATGATATAGACTACGGGAGCGAATTCCATTCCTTTGCAGTTCGCATTATGAAAAAAGAAGCAAAACGCTTCGTGCGGGCTAACGGAACACTAAATACATAAGGGTGAAGACGCTCCCCCCGCCTGGAAGTCCGTTGGCAAAATAGAGATGCACCAAAATTAGAACAAAAGAAAGAAATACATTTATTCGTGACAAATAGAAATAAACGATATGTTCAAAAAAGGCACAAACAAATTTATCACGGAATGATCCTCAGCATGCCATAAGAAGTATTTATAAAGTTATATGAACCTGTTCTGTCATATCTTTTTCGCCGTAAGTAAGTATATTCTTTATACCGTACGACCAAGTGACTAAAGGAAGGACTAAAATTAATTTTAAAAGTTAAAATTCGGCGCGTATGGTTAATGGAAACGTCAATGAAATTCACGTTTTTTTTCTCATTGGTAAATACGAATAAATAAATATCACACGGTAGGTACTTTGACACTAATTGACCTAGTACCAAAGTATGAAAAACTTGTGTTATGGTTACTACGCAACGGATAAACATACCTACTTGAATAGATAGATACATACTTAATTATAATATATTAAACACCCAAGACTCGAGAACAAACATTTGTATTTTGGACACAAATATCTGCCCCGACTGGGGATTGAACCCTTACTTAGGTTCTCTTACCACTGGGCTCTATCGGGTATCGGGGGGGGGGGGAAGAACATGCCTAGTAACGACGACTAACGACGACGAAGAGTTCGTGACGACTAACTTTCAAACCGCTATAACTCAAAAAGTTGCTTAGGTGACTAGACATGTTCTTCCCGTAGACCCTTCTTTATCATAAACACGACATAAAGTAATGATTAAAGCAATCTTTAGTAATGCTAAATACTTCACTTCAAGTATGTAATGAAACCATAGATATCAAATCTATTGTGAAGTAGTGTCGATTGCTCTTACGTGCATATAACAGGATCTCATTATATATGCTAACTTGATAAGTAAATAGCTCCACAAGTAACGCCTGATTCAATCAATTCTTTAACCAGATGAGGCTGAATTGTATCTCACTGGTTAAGTAACAGCCTATTCTTGGCCTTGAACGCCCTACATAGGTTGTATTGTTCCGGAAATACACCCTTAGTTCGCAACGTCCTTTCGTCCGTCCGACCATCTGTCCGCGGCTTAGCTTAGAGATTGCATTTACCATGTTGCTCGAAATAATTATTCTATTCTGATGCTCCCGCGGGATCGAGATTCCGTGTCAAATCCCATAGTCTCAACCGCTATAAGTCTACGGACACAAAATTTATAACAAAAAATTGAACCGACTACAAAAAACCATGAAAATAATTTTCTACCAGTCTGAAGTCGGTCGGTGCCTCAGCACGAGCCAGCAGGAGTGATTGAAGCCCAATATAAAGTGAGTAGGTGAGGTAGATGACTATAAGTCCACTCCTGCTGGCTCGCGCTGAGGCACCGACCGACTTCAGACTGGTAGAAAATTATTTTCATGGTTATTTGTAGTCAGTTCAATTTTTTGGTATAATTTTTTTTCACGCTTTTAGTGTAAATAATCTAAGACAATAGTTTAATATCAACTGCTCGTCACCTTTTACGAAAGATTGCTTTTTTTCCGATGCAGATGAGACGTTCATTATTAAGGAGTCCTGGTCTTTACCACCCGTTTTACCATATGCATTACGAGGAGCATAAATTGCCAAGCAACTGTGTCAAAGTAATTAAAATTCAACTTTCAAGAGCAAATGCACGAGTTACTACTAAATATATCCAATTTACTATAGGTGTCCCTACAACATTTGAACAGTACCCTCGATTTCCTTAAGATCCAATCAACAGATCCTGATTTGGTGCTTATGGGACCAAATTGAAGGCATTTCTAGACGAACGCAAATAAAAAAAATTGAATCGGTTCATAAATGACGGAGTTCTGAGGTAACAAACACAATCGAATTGATAACCTCCTCCTTTTTAGAATTCGTTTAAAATATTACACAGGGGTTCTTTCAACAAAGTAAACGCACCACAATCTAACTTTTGGAAGATATGGGATTTAGTGATGGTACTTAAGCTCTCGTGAGACATATTTGATAAAATATCTAAATTGAATGGTTCAACTCATGGTTACAATCGAGAATTGAACAAGCGAGCCAATCCGCGGGCAAAAACCTACCTAGATCTTAGCAAGTAATTTTAAATAATTCTTTATTAGGAACATTCGTACAAATTAAACGCAATCAACTTATCAATAACTGGTTAAACCAGCTTCTTGACGTTTTCAACTCTATTGATAAAAAAATACACATAAACATTACTCACGTGCCGTTGACAAGTTTGTAAACATACAATTTAAATATTTACATAGCAAAACTCGGAAATACGTGTTTGCCGCTCGAAGCGCGGAATACAACTCAGCCTCGGTAACTCAGCAATCATCAATAACCAGCTATATATAATGTGCATATACTCAAGTACCTTTGTTAAATTATATAGCTAGAGTCATTCACGATGACGCGTGCCGTGACTCTTATTACAATGTCATTAATGTCTAATTTTGACAAATCACGCGTCTTTGTGGATGGCACTAGGTATAACTACATATTACTCGAACGTATCACTGAGATAACAATATTAAATGTTTATGAATTGAAATTGTAAGTCATTAAGGAAATTTAAAATTTAAAATAGGATTATTTTTATCGTGTTGTAGGTACACATTTTTATAGATAAAAGTAGCTATGCTATTTAAGAATAAATTAGCTTTTATACCGGGTGTGGCCTGTAATATGAGCAAATAATTAAAACATAGATCATAATCCTCAAGATTTTTAATTTTTATTACACTTTTAAGTTTATTCGAAGAAGCAATGTAAAGCAAAATGCTTGATGCTTGTAGCGTGACAGGCGATGCCAGTTGTGTTCAGGATGGCGTATTCGTACATTGATAGCAGTATTTAATTTGTATGAAAAAAGGAAGATTCAAAGACTCCATTATTTTTAAAAGTCGCTGAACTAATGTTGTTCAGTTTGACGAGTATGATCTATGTTTTAATTATTTGCTCGTATTACAGGCCACACCCGGTACATCAACCTTATGGTTAGTGGCATTTTATAAAGGTGTATAATCAGTAATCAAATCAGCCATTTATTTGCTCAAACATGGTATGTGCAGATATCTAGTTGTTACAGGCTTCATAATTCCTAATTCTTTTATTGCTTGAAATAATGTTAAAAAAAGGTCTTAATTTAACAGTTAACACTTCATTATTTCAACAAAGTGGCATGCAATCACTTAGAATTTTTCAATTATTGTAATTTATGGAGCTGTTACATGTTTTGTGTATAGATGATATTGTTGATGTCTTAGTAATGTCCATATACATGTATACCCTTGACTGTACCTATAGGTTTCTAAACTTCATTTATGACGTTGCTGTATTTTTATACGAAATTACGTAGGTATTTTACCTGTTGAGTAACGTAACCAACCAAAAACCGTTTTTGTGGACCCAGTACCAGTACCAATAGAAGATTTGGTACCTTATTTGGCCATGTACGATGCCTCAATGGACCAATTGAGCAAAGATGCGAATAAAATCTAGGTACTGTAAGATGCAATTGGGATGTCTATTTTTTTGCAATGTATAGTAAATCGAAAACCATTTCGAGATAAATGCTTTTTAACTCGTTTTCTGTAGTTATTTAATTTTAATATAATGTAATTAATTTATTATTTAACAAATAAGCTATGACCTTCATTTGACATTGGTGTAAATTGCGTAACCGGTCCAAGTCGTACTTTATTCTGTGTGGTTAGAACTCTTCACAATTTACGCGTGGATTATACTACGGAGTTTGATTTGGATCGGCAATCTGACATTTGGCACTGACAGTGCCGGCAAAGTGTCATTACTGTAAATTGTCATTCTTGTTTGTTTTGCGACGAATAATGTGGAATTAAGTAAATACGGTCATCGTTCATCCACCATCACCTCTCATATTTCGTTTTCTAGAATTTTTTTACCGTACAACGGCAAAAACTACTAGACACTGGCAAAATTGTCCTCGAATGGACAGAGCCATATTTTTTTTAAAGAAACAACAACAACAACAAGTAAAATACCGTGGCTGTGTTATACCGGATTCCGATGACCTTTTCTGAATGAATTGTACCTTTGGTTAAACCGGACGCCGATCTTTCTGCACTTACGACGACTTACACTTCTCTCTTTGAGAACAACTTTGTTTGGCCCGGACACGATCTTTCTGCACTTACGACGACTTGCACTTACACTTACACTCACGGACAATTCACACCAATTGACCTAGTCCCAAAGTAAGCTAAGAAAAGCTTGTGTTATGGGTAATAGCAACGGAAAAATACTTATATACATAGATACATACTTAAATACATATTAAACACCCAAGACCTGAAAGCAATATTCGTATTTTTCATACAAATATCTGCCCTGACACGGAATCGAAAGCGGGACCCTAAGCTTCGTATTCAGGTTCTCTAACCACTAGGCCATCTGGTCGTCAAAATGCTATGCCTTAAAAAAAGTTAACTAAACAAGGTGATACTAATGAAAATATAATGTGAGTAGTTTTAAGGTTGAAAATAAAATAAAACTATTTTGGTTGTTTATTCACTTTTTTTTATATCTCACTTTGCAAATTAATCACACCGCATGCTTTAACAACAATATGGTTCATGTAACTTACATGTTTATGGTTTATGACAGAATGGGGTTTTAAAAAGTCTAAACTCTTAATTCTTCTGATAAACCTCTCAACATGTACTCTGAGACTTGCTATTACTTTGTCTTTATTACTTCTGCTTTACTAGGCTTGATACCAGAGTACACGCTGGGAGGGCGGAGCAACTTGACACCTTTTGTTATCAGCTCAGTTTCAATTTATTTGAAACCTCTGTCTGCCATGATGACTGAGTTTGGTGGCAGAATATCACTTTTGTACATCTTCTTCCAGCTATAAAAAAAAAACTAAATTAGGTTCATGGTACAGAAGCTTAATACGATGAAAACTAAATTACACGGGTACATAAAAAACGGCGTTATTTATTAGATTTATAAAATAAATGCTAACTGAACCAGAATAAACAATTAATTATAAACCTCCTCTTCTTACTTAAAATAATACTATACCACTTTCTAAAGTTGGTATTTTGTGAGCCCTACTCATATACAAAATAATAAGGTATGTGATATCTGGAATTCTCTGCCCTTTTTACTGCACTCCAACATAAATCAGACATGACTCAAGTTTCATGCATGATAGTGCATCTTCTGCAAATACGACAATAGTTATACTCGTATTTGTAGGTTAGTAAGTGTATAAAATAAATTACTTACGTTTAGATGATCTTCACAGCAATAACACTGGCGTTTTGAATCGACATCGATATCTTATTTATAACACCATAGCTTTTTCAAGTTCTTATTTACGTACACAAAAGGTTTTTTACTATTACGGCTAGTAGTGTTGGTGCGACTTGGTACAATACATTTTTATTCATCTCGGTATCCAGAGGCAAGCAAAGTTCAACGAATAAGCAGGTTCAGTCCAAGGTACTAGCACAGGTCGACGAGTAAGTATATTAGGGTAATCGGAATCCAGGGAAAACAATTATGTTACGAGGATGGAACGGATTGACAATAGTGAAAGTTGGTGACAGTTGACACTAAACTTGACCACAGATAAAAAAAATAAAAATAAAGAGAGTGCCACATGACAAAGTCATGAACTAATCAGCTATGTGGTAGCACTTTATCGAATTGTGACGTCATCAACCAAAAGATTTTCAATAATTAATTTTGAAAAAAGTAGTGAACTAAATGAAAAAATATTGAAATTAGTTTCTTATAATTGACTTTTCTGTACAAAAAAAATATAAAAACCGTGGGTAATTTTTTTAGACATCCCCAATTAGTTATTGATGAATGCGATAGATAATAACCACATGTCTCGTAAGTCAATAACAACAAAGCGTAGGCAACAGATTGAGTCTATATAAGCTTGGCGCATCGGAGTGGTTAGTTGTGTCAACTTGTGTGTCACTTTATGTGGTTATTGTAATATAAAAATAGATATTGGCATCTTCATATCATTGTAGGATACGATAAAGGTAAGTGATTAAAACGGAATGGTGTTAAAAATACAAACTGAAATATAGATGCACAGAAAAAACAGAAAAATAAGACCATCACTGGGAATCGAACCAAGGTCCTCGGTAATCCGTACCGCGTGCTATTACGGATTACCGAGGACCTGGGTTCGTTTCCCAGTGATGGTCTTATTTTTCTGTTTTTTCTGTGCATCTATATTTCAGTTTGTATTTTCAATTTCGGTTTTACGGGATGACCGTGAAAGTAAAAATTTGGAATTGAAATAAAAAATACAAAAAGATTCCAAAAAACCAATCTTAATTGGAATGGTGTTAGGTAGACTGACGACATCGTGAGGGTTGAGGGCATCCGGTGGATGCGAATGGCGAGTTGTGGTTCATTGTAGCGTTCTAAGGGGAGGCCTTTGTTCAGCAGTGGACGTGTTCTTGCTGATGATGATGATGATGATTTGTAATGGCATAATGAACAAATAGTCACATTAAACGACTTAGGTATGTCAAAAAGCATCATTTTTTAATAACCTACCTGATGATGTTAACTTAAAAGAAACTGTACCGGAATTTAAGAAGAGTTAAGGTAGTTTTTAAGTTGAAAAGCTTATTATTCAGTTAGCGAATACCTAAACGACAACTGTAATTTAAGTCAATAAGCATGTAGTTGCAAGTAATATTTGTACGCCCTGTGGCAGAACATTAGCTGAACTAATTTTATAATTATAAAATTACTAGCTTTTGCCCGCGGCTTCGCCCGCGTGGAACTCGGTTATCGCGCGCTGTTCCCTCGGGAACTGTGCATTTTTCCGGGATAAAAAGTAGCCTATGTCACTCTCGGGCCCATAAACTATTCTCTATGCCAATAATCACGTCAATCCGTCGCTCCATTACGGCGTGAAACACGGACAAACATACACACAAACACACACACTTTCGCTTTTATAATATTAGTATGGATATCCACCATCCAGCATAACTATGTTATGTGTATACCTGTTGTTCACAAATAAATTATTTGATTGGTTATTTGATTGGTTAAAATAATATTTCAAACTCATAATTCACAACTATTTTGCCTTCCGTCACAGAATAGATAATAGTACACTTCCGTTAACTTTAAGGAAACATTCAACAGGTCAAAATGAGGTTAATTTCTCCAAAACACTAGCAGCCTAACTTTTACTATTTACGAGATAGTCAAAATATAATTATTATTTATGCACAGTAAAACAGTGCATTATTGAATGAAATTACAAACCGACTAATTCGAGTATCGCAACGAAACATGATTTTTGTATTTTTTTATTAAGATGTCAACATTTCTGACTTACAAGATACAGGCCTTGCCTAGTTTGTGAGTCAGGATCAGGATTCAACTTATTTAATTGTGCTATGTTTAACTTAAGTTTTCTTTTTCTTTGTAACTAATTTATTGAATCAGGCGTTACTTTGCGGAGGTCCATATCAATGAACTAAAAGAATTTCCTTGCTCACCCGCGACCTTACGATAGCTAAGCTTATGCAAAATATGCGTGTTCATGCAGTTCCTCCACCTCCACACTGTAAGAACACACACAAATCACACAAACCCATCTATCACCACCACCACACTACAACAACTCTAACACTCTCTCTGGCTTTTAGTCTAACAACTGGTAGCATGGTGTACGGTTGTGTCACTCTGAAGATGAGCTCTGGTTGAGTTCGAAACGCGTCAGTGTAGTGTGGTGGTGGTGATAGATGGGTTTGTGTGATTTGTGTGTGTTCTTACAGTGTGGAGGTGGAGGAACTGCATGAACACGCATATTTTGCATAAGCTTAGCTATTGTAAGGTCGCGGGTGAGCAAGGAAATTCTTTTAGTTCATTTTTCTTTGTAAATGTTTATTTCCTCTCTTGTGCAATTTTGTCTTATTGAATAAAGATTTTATAATTACTATTATATTATAATTTTAATGTAATTAGTATCGCTTACCGGCACTATAATGTAAACATTAAGATGCAACCACTGATGTACCTAGGTAATTTGCTTATCGTCTCTGAACATAAATTATAGGAAAGTTATGATTGGATGCAGATAAAATTATATAAAATGATAACTTATACTGCGACAACAAGGCGAGTCGTTCTCGATCCTCTCTAAGTAAAAACACTTGCTAATAATTGTAATATTTAGAGTCAGAGTATCATTCCGCACATTAGAAACCTTCAGGCTCATCCCTACATACTCACATAACTTCAATTCCCGACTAAAACAAAAACAACCGTCCGTGCTTCCATCAGCCAGTGTTTCTAGACAACTATGACATAGGGCTTTCAAGAACAGGGTTCATATTTTCTTAAAGGCCGGCAACAGACCAAGTAGTTAGTACTCATGGACGGTGGTGATCATTTCTATCAGATGACCCGCATATTCGTAATAATAATGTTTTTGGTATAAATTTCATTTTTAATGCAAGCTTTTTTTGCTGATTACTTTTTGTTGACTGTACTTGTATTGTCACCCAAACTACATTCGCATACCAAATTTCAAGTCGATGCCATTAACCGTTGAAGAGTTCCGCCCTGTGGAGACGATCCTGGCTGGACTACCAGGATGTCACTATCAGATTATTGTATTGTCACCAGATTTACATAAGTTTGTCAAATTTCAAGTCGATCGGACAACTGGAAGTGTGTCAAATTTAACTTTCAAGATTTGCTCCAAATAAATAAACGAACAGGGCAAGTTAAATGAAAGCTTGTAAAAACAAATTTAATAAGAACATAAGAAAACTATAATATCAGCCAGAACATTTTAACTATGGTAGACCGGTCACTCTTTGCTGAACTGATCCATCTAAAAAATCTGCCCCTCAAATGTATGCAATAATGAACATTTTGTTTGTAGGTTGGGCCAAATTTTGTGCTGCTGAGTATAGTCTCTAAATATATTCCACAGATGCTGTTCCTCATCTGGGTAGTAGTCCTGGTCCTGATGTTGGTGCTTTGCTACCGCGCTGTGTACACCAAGTTCAGTAGATATGGTGTGAAGAATTTGACCCCAGTCCCGATACTGGGAGACATGACGAAAGTGACCCTACAGTTGGAACACTTCTTTGACAATCTCGATAAGACTTATAGAAGCTTTCCAGGAGAAAGGTGATTTTTTTATTTCATTTACATAAGTAAATATGTATTTAGGCAGGTAGGGGTTTAAAAACATCGAAGTTAAAAACACCGAATTTCACAAGACCCAAGAACGGTAGGAGGTGCAAATATTGGCACACCGAATGTTTATTTGACCAAAAGTTTTTAATTCTAAAAGTACTCTAGTTTTTAGGGTTCCGGAGCCAAAATGACAAAAACGGAACCCATATAGTTTCGCCATGTCTGTCTGTCTGTCTGTTCGTCCGCGGCTTTTCCCAGGGAATATCAATGCTAGAAAGCTGTAATTTTGCAAGAAAGTATATGTTAACTATGCCGACAAAATGGTACAATAAAAAAATGAATAAAAATTTTTTTTTTGAGTATCTCCCATAGTCGTAAAGTGGGGGTGGTTTTTTTTTTCTCATCCAACCTTTTAGTGTGGGGTATCGTTGGATAGGTTTTTAAAACCATTAGGGGGTTGTTAAAACGATTTTATTAAAGATTCAGTGATTTGTTTGCAAATATTTCAACTTTAAAGTACACATTTTCATTAAAATCGAGCCCCCTCCCCTCTAAAATCTAAACCGATGCTAGTTAGTATGTCAAACTTTCAAAGGAAACACTATATAACGGATAAGTTGCTTGAGAATTATTATAGTTTATGAGTAAATAAAGCCTAAGGTATAAAATATACCTAATTTGAAGATTCCGTATAAAATACGAAATCCTCCAAAAAATATACTTATTTTTTTTCGTATGGCTTACGGAACCCTATTTTGGGCGTGTCCGACACGCTCTTGGCCGGTTTTTTCTCTAATTTTGTATTCTATTTTAAAATTTACCTACCTATTAACCGTACGTAGTTGTTGGTTTAGATAAATTATTGTATGCTAAGTTTATACTTAAGTAAGTAAAAAAAAAACTCGTGGTGTCTATTTCTACGATGCTCGCTATGCTCACAACGTAACTCACGCCACTCGGGTTTTTTGATCGCTCTTATAATATACTATTATTTTTTATCTTTACTTTAGACGTTGACAAGATTTTTGGCCCTTGCTTAGTCACATGACTGGTTTACACTCACAATCAGAACAAGTAACTGTTGAAGATAAATATAACAAATATTTACGTTTGCAACGCAAACATGATGGAAATATGACAGCTATATTATGTTGTACTTACTAATTTCAAGCCCTATCTCACAAGCGTCTGCGTGTGGGCTAGATTCCAAATAGTTCTTGATACTTAGATAAAAAATCGGCAACTCATCTTTGTAATTTGTTAGGTTTGAGATATGAAAG